>NW_027189162.1:773876-776376 GCF_040958095.1 Procambarus clarkii | reverse complement strand
ATAACCTGTTCCTTTACTGTTGTTTTTCTCCTGATGTGGCTATGCAGCAATTTAGGCTGAGTCTTTGCCTTGCTTGCGATGTCATTTTCGTATTGTCTTTCTGCCTCTCTTCTCATCCTAACATATTCATTCCTGGCATTCTGGTATCTTTCTCTGCTCTCCAGTGTCCTGTTATTCCTATAGTTTCTCCATGCCCTTTTACTTTGCTGCTTAGCTAGCCTACATCTCTGATTAAACCATGGGTTTCTCATCTTCATTTCACTGTTTTCCTTTTGAACTGGGACAAACTTGTTTGCTGCATCCTTGCATTTTTGCGTGATGTATTCCATCATATCTTGGGCCGTCTTTTCCCTGAGCTCTGTTTCCCATGCTATATCTGCTAGGCATTTTCTTATCTCCTCATAGTTTCCCTTTCGGTATGCTAACCTTTTGGTTTCGGTATCCCTTCTCGAGTACAATAACCCTTCTTCAATCAGGTACTCAAACACCAATACACTGTGGTCGCTCATTCCTACTGGGTCCTCAAAACTGATTTCTCTTATGTCAGAGTCGTTCAGGGTGAAAACCAGGTCGAGTCTCGCTGGTTCGTCGTTTCCTCTCATCCTTGTGGGTTCACTGACATGCTGGGTTAAGAAGTTTTAGTCGCCACCTCCAGTAGTTTGGCTCTCCACGTATCCTCGCCTCCATGCGGTTCCTTGTTCTCCCAATCAATCCTGCCGTGATTGAAGTCCCCCATGATGAGCAGGTGGGATCTATTTCTACAGGCAGAAGAGGCTGCCCTCTCAATTATAGTGTTAACTGCCATGTTGTTGCTTTCGTACTCTTGACTGGGTCTTTTGTCATTTGGTGGAGGATTATATATTACTGCTACTACTATCCTTGGTCCTCCCATTGTCATGGTGCCTGCTATGTAGTCTCTGAAACCCTCACAGCCCGGGATGGCCATCTCCTTAAAACTCCATTCCTTTCTCATGAGTAGGGCCACTCCTCCTCCTCCCCTACCTTCCCTCTCTTTCCTTATTATTGTGTACTCCTGGGGAAACACGGCATTCGTTGTGTGAGAGTGTGTGTGTGTGTGTGTGTGTGTGAGTGTGTGTGTGTGTGTGTGTGTGTGTGTGTGTGTGTGTGTGTGTGTGTGTGTGTGTGTGTGTGTGTGTGAGTGTGTGTGTGTGTGTGTGTGCGTATGTGTGTGAGTGTGTGTGTGTGTGTGTGTGTGTGTGTGCGTTTGAGTGTGTGTGTGTGTGTGTGTGTGTGTGTGTGTGTGTGTGTGTGTGTGTGTGTGTGTGTGCGTGTGAGTGTGTGTGTGTGTGTGCGTGCGTGTGTGTGTGCGTGTGCGTGTGTGTGTGTGTGTGTGTGTGTGAGTGTGTGTGTGTGTGTGTGAGTGTGTGTGTGTGTGTGTACTCACCTATTTGTACTCACCTATTTGTGCTTGCGGGGGTTGAGCTTTGGCTCTTTGGTCCCGCCTCTCAACTGTCAATCAACTGGTGTACAGATTCCTGAGCCTACTGGGCTCTATCATATCTACATTTAAAACTGTGTATGGAGTCAGCCTCCACCACATCACTGCCTAATGCATTCCATCCGTTAACTACTCTGACACTGAAAAAGTTCCGTCTAACGTCTCTGTGGCTCATGTGAGTACTCAGTTTCCACCTGTGTCCCCTTGTTCGCGTCCCACCAGTGTTGAATAGTTTATCCTGGTTTACCCTGTCGATTCCTCTGAGGATTTTGTAGGTTGTGATCATGTCTCCCCTTACTCTTCTGTCTTCCAGTGTCGTAAGGTGCATTTCCCGCAGCCTTTCCTCGTAACTCATGCCTCTTAGTTCTGGGACTAGTCTAGTGGCATACCTTTGGACTTTTTCCAGCTTCGTCTTGTGCTTGACAAGGTACGGACTCCATGCTGGGGCCGCATACTCCAGGATTGGTCTTACATATGTGGTGTACAAGATTCTGAATGATTCCTTACACAGGTTCCTGAACGCTGTTCTGATGTTAGCCAGCCTCGCATATGCCGCAGACGTTATTCTTTTTATGTGGGCTTCAGGAGACAGGTTTGGTGTGATATCAACTCCTAGATCTTTCTCTCTGTTCGTTTCATTAAGTACTTCATCTCCTATTCTGTATCCTGTGTTTGGCCTCCTATTTCCACCACCTAGTTTCATTACTTTGCATTTACTCGGGTTGAACTTCAACAGCCATTTGTTGGACCATTCACTCAGTCTGTCTAGGTCATCTTGTAGCCTCCTACTATCGTCCTCAGTTTCAATCCTCCTCATAATTTTTGCATCATCGGCAAACATTGAGAGAAACGATTCTATACCCTCTGGAAGATCATTTACATATATCAGAAACAGTATAGGTCCAAGGACTGACCCCTGCGGTACTCCACTCGTAACGTCTCGCCAATCTGAGACCTCACCCCTCACACTGACTCGTTGTCTCCTGTTACTTAGGTATTCCTGTATCCAACGGAGTACCTTCCCTTTCACTCCAGCCTGCA
>NW_027189162.1:638876-761376 GCF_040958095.1 Procambarus clarkii | reverse complement strand
ACAGTTCTCCATAACGCTAGTTAAACTGTCAATTGTGGCGTGGGGGAGGAGTGATGGGGAGGGGGGGGGGGGGGGGAGGCGGCAGTGTTTGTGGAGAGAGAGGAGTAGGAGGAGGAGGGGGGGGGGCACGGGTGAGAGATTGGAGGGAATGGGATTGGGAGCAATGGGGATTGGAGAGGTTAGGTGAAAGGGGAGTCGTTTGATGAGCTTGTTGATGAAACACACACACACACACACACACACACACACAGTTACAGGGGCCTCGTAGCCTGGTGGATAGCGCGCAGGATTCGTAATTCTGTGGCGCGGGTTCGATTCCCGCACGAGGCAGAAACAAATGGGCAAAGTTTCTTTCACCCTGAATGCCCCTGTTACCTAGCAGTAAATAGGTACCTGGGAGTTAGTCAGCTGTCACGGGCTGCTTCCTGGGGCGTGTGTGTGTGTGGTGTGGGAAAAAAAAAAAAAAGTAGTTAGTAAACAGTTGATTGACAGTTGAGAGGCGGGCCGAAAGAGCAAAGCTCAACCCCCGTAAAAACACAACTAGTAAACACACACACACACACACACGCACACATACACACACACACACACACACGCACGCACAAGGAAGACACAAGGGAAAGAGGAGGAGATGCACCGAGCCTATTAGACCTGATTTTCACCCAGAACGTAGAAGATATCGAGAATTTAGAGCATGAAATACCTCTAGGGGCCAGTGACCATTGTGTCCTAGTCTTTGACTACATGATGGAATTCAAACTTATGACCATGGGACAAGAGATCTGGGAAAGGAGAGCTGACTACAGGAAAGGGGACTATATGAGGATGAGGGACTATCTGGGTGAAGTGCAGTGGGAGGAAGAAATTAGAGGAAAAACAGTCCAAGATATGATGGACCTAGTCATACAGAAATGCCAGGAGGCCGAAGAGAGATTTATACCAACGGTAAAGGGAAAAAATAAGAAGGAATATAATAACCCATGGTTTAATAGACAGTGTCAGGAAGCAAAAATGGCCAGCAGGCGGCAGTGGAGGAAGTACAGAAGACAAAGAACAGAGGACAACAGAAGCAGATACAACAGAGCTAGGAACGATTACATTAACATAAGACGAACATCGGAAAGGGACTATGAGAACGATATTGCAATCAAAGCGAAAAAACAACCTAAGTTACTACACAGTCATATAAGAAGAAAAATGTCGGTGAACGACCAAGTGACAAGACTAAGGAAGACAGAGGGGGCATATACTGAAAGTGACAAGGAAATCTGCGAGGCACTGAATGCCAGTTTCCATGGAGTGTTCACTACCGAGCCTGAGCAGCTCCCATTGTTGGAAGGGGTTACCCTAGATGAAAGACTATCAGATATAGAGGTGACAGCAGAGGAGGTAATGAAACAGTTGACAACTCTAGATGCAACTAAAGCAGTTGGACCAGACAAAGTATCACCGTGGATACTAAAAGAAGCAGCACAGGCCCTCAGCGTGCCTCTGGCAATGATCTTTAATGAGTCACTTATGTCAGGAGAATTGCCCAGTTGCTGGAAGAAGGCAAATGTCGTGCCGATCTTCAAGAAAGGAGATAGGGAGGAGGCACTTAACTACAGACCTGTATCACTGACAAGCATCCCCTGTAAAATACTGGAAAGAATAATTAGGCTACGACTGGTTGCACACCTGGAGAACATTAGGTTTGTGAACAAACATCAACATGGGTTCTGGACAGGGAAATCGTGCCTAACAAACCTTCTGGAATTCTATGATAAAATAACGAGGATAAGACAGGACAGAGATGGTTGGGCAGACTGCATATTTCTGGACTGCCAAAAAGCCTTTGATACAGTACCGCACATGAGACTGCTGTTCAAGCTCGATAGGCAGGCGGGGGTGGGGGGAAAGGTCCTAGAATGGATAAGGAACTACCTAACAGGAAGGAGCCAAAGAGTTACGGTAAGGGGCGAGAAGTCGGACTGGCGAACAGTAACAAGTGGAGTACCACAAGGATCGGTGCTGGGACCAATTCTATTTCTTGTATATGTTAACGACATGTTTACAGGCGTAGAGTCCTACATGTCGATGTTTGCGGATGATGCAAAGTTGATGAGAAGAGTTGTGACAGATGAGGATTGCAGGATCCTCCAAGAGGACCTGAACAGATTGCAGAGATGGTCAGAGAAATGGCTACTAGAATTCAACACGAGCAAATGTAAAGTTATGGAAATGGGACTAGGAGATAGGAGACCAAAGGGACAGTACACAATGAAGGGGAACAGCCTACCTGTAACGACGCGTGAAAGAGACCTGGGGGTGGACGTAACACCTAATCTATCTCCTGAGGCACATATTAATAGGATAACGACAGCAGCGTACTCTACACTGGCAAAAGTTAGAACATCATTCAGAAACCTAAGTAAGGAGGCATTTAGGGCGCTTTACACTGCCTACGTAAGGCCAGTCTTAGAGTATGCCGCCTCATCATGGAGTCCCCATCTGAAGAAGCATATAATGAAACTGGAAAAGGTTCAGAGGTTTGCAACGAGACTCGTCCCAGAGCTACGAGGGATGGGGTATGAAGAGCGCCTGAGGGAACTGTGCCTTACGACACTAGAAAGAAGAAGGGAGAGGGGGGACATGATAGGAACGTATAAGATACTCAGAGGAATTGACAGAGTGGACATAGACGAAATGTTCACACGGAATAGTAACAGAACGAGAGGACATGGATGGAAGCTTGAAACTCAGATGAGTCACAGAGATGTTAGGAAGTTTTCTTTTAGCGTGAGAGTAGTGGGGAAATGGAATGCACTTCAGGAAAAGGTTGTGGAAGCAAATACTATTCATAATTTTAAAACCAGGTATGATAGGGAAATGGGACAGGAGTCATTGCTGTAAACAACCGATGCTCGAAAGGCGGGATCCAAGAGTCAATGCTCGATCCTGCAAGCACATATAGGTGAGTACATATAGGTGAGTACACACACACACACACACACACACGCACACACACACACACACACACACACACACACACACACACACACACACACACACACACACACACACACACACACACACACAAATACACACACGCACAAACACAGACTCACATACACACACACACACACACACATACACAGACACACACACACACACACACACACACACACACACACACACACACACACACACACACACACACACACCACACACACACACACACACACAGACACACACAGACTCACACACACACACACACACACACACAGACTCACACACATACACACACACACACACACACACACACACACACACACACACACACATACACACATACACACATACACAGACTTACATACACACACACACCACACACACACACACACATACACAGACTTACATACACACACACACACATACACACACACACACACAGACACACACACACACACAGTCAGACACACACACACACACACACACACACATACACACACACACACACACACACACACACACACACACACACAGTCAGACACACACACACACACACACACACACACATACACACATACACACATACACAGACTTACACACACACACACACACACACACACACACACACACACACACACACACACACACACACACACACACACACACACACACACAGCTAATAAAGCAGAGGAAAGGTGCGCCATAACACCAGGGTGTGCCACAGAGGAAAGGTGCGCCATAACCCCAGGGTGTGCCACAGAGGAAAGGTGCGTCATAACCCCAGGGTGTGCCACAGAGGAAAGGTGCGCCATAACCCCAGGGTGTGCCACAGAGGAAAGGTGCGCCATAACCCCAGGGTGTGCCACAGAGGAAAGGTGCGTCATAACCCCAGGGTGTGCCACAGAGGAAAGGTGCGCCATAACCCCAGGGTGTGTCACAGAGGAAAGGTGCGCCATAACCCCAGGGTGTGCCACAGAGGAAAGGTGCGCCATAACCCCAGGGTGTGCCACAGAGGAAAGGTGCGTCATAACCCCAGGGTGTGCCACAGAGGAAAGGTGCGCCATAACCCCAGGGTGTGCCACAGAGGAAAGGAGCGCCATAACCCCAGGGTGTGCCACAGAGGAAAGGTGCCCCATAACCCCAGGGTGTGCCACAGAGGAAAGGAGCGCCATAACCCCAGGGTGTGCCACAAGGTTGACCCCAGAAATAAATGGAACGAAATATTAAATTAAGCAAATAACGTTGCACCTCATATGGCGAGATAAAAGGACACCCAGAGGAGACATGATTGCGACATGCAAGGTATTTACATACAGACAATCAACACCAGGACACAATATTTACCATGTGTGAAGGAATTGAACCAGAGAGAGAGGGCACATGACAATTATAGATACAAAGTATTCATAGGAATGTATAATTTTTGTTGTTCTTTTCAATAAAGTTCTTTATAAAAAGGGATTGAAAGATAAGGTCAGACGATGGGATATAAACTGTCTCTCAAGGAAACATTAGGACTATCGACTGCCTCTCAAGAACCATTAGGACTATCAACAATTATCTCACGAAGCATTTTATACCTCGCTATTCCTGTCACACTCCCTGCATGTCTCCCCTTCCCTCTCCCTCTCTCTCCCCTCCCTCTCTCACCTCTCCCCCCTCCCTCTCTCACCCCTCCCTACCTGTGTACCTTGCCTCCTCTCCCTCTCCCTGCATCTGGTAGTCAAACCACGGAGGGACAAGTCATTTTGGAGGCGTGAAATTAAATTTTCTTCATCTTGGGCGTTTGTATGCAGGACGCAGAGCTGGAGTCGTGTTTGGCGCGATCTTTGCTCCTCTAGTTGGAAGGGCCACTCACCCCCCTTTACCTACATACCTCCCTACCCACCTACCTACGCCTCCCTCCCTCCCGTGTTCCTGTCTCGGAGACTTTCGTTCGAATCCAGACGCCCTGACGCGTTCGTGAACCCTCTATTGTTTCGTGTATTTGTTGCTTTTGTTTCTGTATTTTTTTAGTTTGCAAGTCGAATGCTGGACGCGGAGTGATCTCGGCTGACAGGGAGGTCGTTCCGGGGCTGTGGTCGAGGCTCTGGGATGGTTCGCGTGTGAAGGTCTTGGACTGAATCTTAACTGTGAACACTCACAAAAAACTGGGGAATTTATCAGTAGGGTAAATTGGACGTCATGCAGGCTACCGAGGGGAGGGAAGGGGGGAGGGGGAGGACAGAAGAGGTGTGAGGGAAGGGAGAGAGGGAGGGGGTAGACAAGCAGGGGGAAGGAATGGAGGATAAAAGAGGGGGAGGGTTTAATGGCGACAAGAGTCAAATATTGGAAGAAATATGGGAAGAGTTTAAAGACAGAATATATGAGAAATGGAAATGAAGGGTAAACTGGAATGCAAATGAAGATACGAGGAGTCAGAGGAGAAGCTATAAGAGAGGAGTGAACGGGGAAGAGAGAGAGAGAGAGAGAGAGAGAGAGAGAGAGAGAGAGAGAGAAAAAAAGGGCATGAGATGACGGGATTGAGGTAGATAATAAATGAGATAAAATAGAAGAAGGAACTAAGAATCCGTCCTACCATGAACACCCCAGAACTGGGCTCTTACCCCCCACGGATCAAGAACCCCCCCCCCCCCCCATTACCCCTCCAAGGATCTAAGAATCCACGCCCCCCACGGGGCCCAGAACCCCCGCCCCCACGGAGTAGGGGGGACCCCCCCATCCTAAGCAATAACTGCTCGACCATCTCGAATGGCTTGTATACAACTTTCCAAATTTGATGTCTCAATATGACCTTCGCTCTCTCGAATTTTCCTTCGCTATCACTTTCATGGTGTTTGTTGGAGGGGGCGGGGGGGGGGGGGGGGGGGTGGGGAAGGGGGTCCTGTAGGGTGTTGGAGGGGGGGGGGAAGGGGGTCCTGTAGGGTGTTGGAGGGAGCATGTTACCGGATTCAATTCCAATGTAACAAGAAAATCAAAGGAAATTTAAAATAATTTTTATTTTACAAAACATTTTGTATTCCCCTATCATGCTGTAGTTATAAATTCCGTATTGCACGTATATTCAGTATCTTGTAGTGGCTATATTAACGGTAATTAGGCTACTGCGCATGTCCCGGGAGTCGTTAACCTCAATTCAACATGGCGGCTACTGGTCGCCCCTAAATGTTGAAACCTCACGGTAGGTTAGGTTTGGGTAGGTTAAGTTTTGCTATGTTAAATTAGGTTTAGGGTCAGGTTAGTTAATTAAGGCAGAGCTATTTCCTCCTGCAAACGCCACTCTCTGGATATATTGAAAATCTTATCCAAACCTTGTTCAGTATTTGTTAATTTAGGATATTTCTTCATTCTCTTATTGATATGTGGACTCAACTGACGATGCTAGTGAGAGTTCTGGCCGGCGCGAGCGGGAGTTTTGGCCAAGTCAAAGGAGAGTTTTGACCAATACTGAAGGAGATACGACGCCTCAGGAGCGACGTAATATATGCATATTAACCAAACTCTGGGAGTGAATGACTCTATATATGTATATTGCTCTAATTACTGTGTGGACGAATGTTTCTGCATCCTTGTGTTAGCTAGAGACGGTCTAAGAGTCATAGAGTTAGCCTAAGCGGGTTCTAGGAGTCATAGAGTTTCCAGAAAGAGGATTCTAGTGTTAATATAGTTTGCGAGGTCCTATGTTGTCCTAGAGGTAGCTAGAGAAGCTCAGTATATAATTTTCTAGAAAGTAGTTCCAGTAATCAAAAGGTCAACTACGCAGGGATCTGGTGGTTCCTGAGGTAGCTAGAGTCACAGTGTTCCCTGAGTTAGACAGCGGTATCTGGATGTTCCACAACAAACTGAAGAAGGGTCTAGCAATCTATTAACTAAAGATGATCATTATACTCCTACTGCTAGCAAGAGAGGGACCTGGTTGCCCTAGATGTACCAAAAGAGGGACCTGCTTGCACCAGATTTACCTAAAGAGTGACCTGGAACCAAAGTAGGAACTTAGAGTGTAACCAGGAAGACTGATGCAGAACATCAGTGTCAAGGTACTATGGTAGGTGGATTGGGTCTCTGTAGCACAATAACAGCAAGTGGGTGAGAGGTGGCGGTTTATTAGGGTAATTATGAAGAGAAGGCGCTTTAGTTATGAAGTCATAGTATATGTATTCATAGTATACATTGTGGTTTTTAACTTGTTTAAAAACAAGGTAAAAGTTCCTGTCAAGTTCAAGTCTAGTTCCTGCAGGCCACAGTACATCAATGTTGTTGGCACCAGTTGTACATCAATACTGTTGGCACCAGTTGTACATCAATACTGTTGGCACCAGTGTACATCAATGTTGTTGGCACCAGTTGTACATCAATACTGTTGGCACCAGTGTACATCAATACTGTTGGCACCAGTGTACATCAATACTGTTGGCACCAGTTGTACATCAATACTGTTGGCACCAGTGTACATCAATGTTGTTGGCACCAGTGTACATCAATACTGTTGGCACCAGTGTACATCAATACTGTTGGCACCAGTTGTACATCAATGTTGTTGGCACCAGTTGTACATCAATACTGTTGGCACCAGTTGTACATCAATACTGTTGGCACCAGTGTACATCAATGTTGTTGGCACCAGTGTACATCAATACTGTTGGCACCAGTGTACATCAATACTGTTGGCACCAGTTGTACATCAATACTGTTGGCACCAGTGTACATCAATACTGTTGGCACCAGTTGTACATCAATACTGTTGGCACCAGTGTACATCAATGTTGTTGGCACCAGTGTACATCAATACTGTTGGCACCAGTGTACATCAATACTGTTAACACCAGTGTACATCAATACTGTTGGCACCAGTGTACATCAATACTGTTGACACCAGTGTACATCAATACTGTTGGCACCAGTGTACATCAATACTGTTGGCACCAGTGTACATCAATACTGTTGACACCAGTGTACATCAATACTGTTGGCACCAGTGTACATCAATACTGTTGGCACCAGTGTACATCAATACTGTTGACACCAGTGTACATCAATACTGTTGGCACCAGTATACATCAATACTGTTAACATCAGTGTACATCAATACTGTTGGCACCAGTGTACATCAATACTGTTGACACCAGTGTACATCAATACTGTTGACACCAGTGTACATCAATACTGTTGGCACCAGTGTACATCAATACTGTTGGCACCAGTGTACATCAATACTGTTGACACCAGTGTACATCAATACTGTTGACACCAGTGTACATCAATACTGTTGGCACCAGTGTACATCAATACTGTTGGCACCAGTGTACATCAATACTGTTGGCACCAGTGTACATCAATACTGTTGGCACCAGTGTACATCAATACTGTTGACACCAGTGTACATCAATACTGTTGACACCAGTGTACATCAATACTGTTGGCACCAGTGTACATCAATACTGTTGGCACCAGTGTACATCAATACTGTTGGCACCAGTGTACATCAATACTGTTGACACCAGTGTACATCAATACTGTTGACACCAGTGTACATCAATACTGTTGGCACCAGTGTACATCAATACTGTTGGCACCAGTGTACATCAATACTGTTGGCACCAGTGTACATCAATACTGTTGACACCAGTGTACATCAATAGGTCAAACAGTAAACACTTCTACCCTTGTTTTTGGGAAGGCTTCAGGAGTCAACCTCGAGGAAAAATCCGGAGTTGGAGCCCCTAAGGCAGTTCGTTGTTGACATCGACCTCGTTCTGGCAGCTCCTGCGACGTTGCTGGAACCATGTGTATTGGCATTTGCCTCTCTATTGGATAATTTCAGCAACGTGGAGAGGGGGGACCTGCTGCATGGGTAACAGCTTCTCCTCCATATCTACCTACCCAGGCTTTGCGCCCTGGAGAGGACACTCCAGCTTCGCCTCACAGCGTCGAACCAACACGGGAAGCGACAGTCTACCGGTTTTAAGTCTTCTGATCGATTGGCGAAGAGTGTGACGCCAGGGGTTGCTTCTGACGGTGGGAGGGGTCATCGCGCCCCACTGGGCAGCTACCGCCCGCCTCAAGCTGGGCAAACCCCAGCCAATAAGGTGTTGCCTCGCCACGGTCCGTTAACCTCACTGGGTGCGTGGGGTTTAGGGTGAAAACTGACAAGCGGCCCGACAACTTTGCACCAAGCAATACCAAACCAAAGAAGAAAATATCAACTGCTCTAAAGCTGGGCACATGGAACGTCAGGACACTGACACCAGGTTTCTCTGACGACCTGCAAGAAATCAATGACGCCCGAAAAACAGCAATCATCGATAGGGAGCTGAGCAAGCTGCAGATGGATATTGTTGCTCTCCAAGAGACCAGGCTCCCGGGATCAGGATCTGTGAGAGAGAGGACCTTCTCTTTCTTCTGGCAAGGAAAACCTCCAGATGAGACCAGAGAACATGGTGTGGGATTTGCCGTCAGGAATGCACTGTTGGGACACATTATGCCACCGATGGGGGAAACCGAACGAATTCTGTCTCTGCAACTGTACTCCCAAACAGGACCAGTCAATGTAATTAGTGCATATGCACCAACCCTGACTTCTCCAGCAGAGGCAAAGGAAAAATTCTACGATGACCTCAACAGAGTCATAGCGAGAATCCCTGTAAAGGAGCCACTGTTCATCCTCGGCGACTTCAACGCCAGAGTGGGTGCCGAGCACAACATTTGGCCCACTTGCCTGGGTCAATTCGGCATAGGAAGGATGAATGAGAACGGGCAACGTCTGCTAGAACTCTGCTGCCTTCATGGTCTTTGTGTCACCAACACGTTCTTCGGCACAAAGCCTCAACACCGAGTATCTTGGAGACACCCCAGATCCAAGCACTGGCACCAGCTTGACCTGATACTTGCCAGGCGTGCAAGTCTACCCAGCGTCAAGATTACGCGTAGCTACCAGAGTGCTGTCTGTGACACCGACCACTCCCTGGTATGTAGCAGGGTCAAGATGTAACCAAAGAAGATTCATCACTCGAAAAAGGCAGGCAGACCTCGCATCGACACCACCAAGACCCGCAACCAGGACAAGGTGGAAGATTTTGCACACGTGCTCGAGGAAGCTCTCCCTGGCCCAGCTGGGGTCACTGCCTGTAAAAGATGGGAGCACGTCAGAGACACTGTGTTCAACGCTGCCATTTCCACCTTTGGCAAGAAGACCAGCAGGTCGGCAGACTGGTTCGAGGCTCACTCGGAAGAGATGACACCTGTAATCGAAGAGAAGAGAAACGCCTTGGCAGCCTACAAAGCCTGCCCAAGTCAGCGCAACTTACAGATCCTTCGGGCCGTCCGCTGCAAAGTGCAGCAGAGCGCCAGGCGATGTGCCAACAACTATTGGCTCCAGCTCTGCTCCCAGATACAGACTGCAGCGGATACAGGCAATGTAAGGGGAATGTATGACGGCATCAAGCAGGCCCTCGGCCCAATCCAGAGGAAGACCGCTCCTCTGAAATCTGACACTGGCGAGGTGATTCAGGACCAGACACTGCAGCTGAAGCGCTGGGTCGAGCACTACTCTGAGCTATACGCCAGGGACAATGTGGTCACCGAAGATGCCCTGAGCGCCATTGAGTGTCTGCCTGTGTTAATGGAGCTCGACAGTGAACCGACCCTGGAAGAACTCAGCGATGCCCTGGACTCCCTTGCTTCTGGTAAAGCTCCTGGCAAAGATGGCATTCCTGCTGAGACCTTGAAGTGCTGCAGAGGTAGCCTGCTCATGGAGCTGCACGAAATTCTCTGCCTCTGCTGGGAAGAAGGAGAGGTGCCACAGGACATGAGGGATGCCAACATCGTCACACTGTATAAGAATAAAGGTGACAGGGGCGACTGCAACAACTACCGTGGAATCTCCCTCCTCAGTATTGTCGGAAAGCTGTTTGCTCGAGTCGCATTGAAGAGGCTCCAAGTACTTGCAGAGAGAGTCTATCCAGAATCACAATGTGGATTCAGAGCTGGCAGGTCCACCATCGACATGGTTTTTTCCCTCAGACAACTGCAGGAGAAATGCAGGGAACAGAAGCAGCCACTCTTTGTAGCCTTCATAGATCTGACGAAGGCCTTCGACCTCGTCAGCAGGGATGGCCTGTTCAAGATCCTCCCCAAGATCGGATGCCCACCCAGGCTCCTCAGCATCATCAGATCTTTCCATGAGAACATGAGGGGCACCGTGGTCTTTGATGGCCTAACATCAGACGCCTTTGACATCCGAAGTGGAGTAAAGCAGGGCTGCGTACTGGCTCCAACCCTATTCGGGATTTTCTTCGCAGTTATGCTGCGGCACGCCTTCGGATCTGTCACGGAAGGCATTTACCTCCGGACCAGGTCGGATGGAAAGCTCTTTAACCTCGCCAGGCTGAGAGCCAAGACAAAGGTTCGGCTGAGGTGTCTGCGCGACTTCCTCTTTGCCGACGACGCAGCAATCACTGCCCACTCAGCTGAAGACCTCCATCGGCTCATAACCCGCTTCAGCGAGGCCTCTCAGGCTTTCGGACTCACCATCAGTCTGAAGAAAACACAAGTCATGGGACAAGGAGTGGACTCCCCACCTGACATCGGCATCTCTGATTCCAAACTGGAAGTTATTCACGACTTCGTGTACCTGGGCTCCACAATCTCTGACTCCCTCTCTCTTGATACGGAGCTAAACAAACGCATCGGTAAGGCATCTACTACCATGTCCAAACTGACAAAGAGAGTGTGGGCCAACAATAGGCTAACTGAGTATACTAAGATTCAGGTTTACAGATCCTGTGTCCTGAGCACTCTCCTTTATGGCAGTGAGTCTTGGACACTCCGCGCCCGTCAGGAAAGACGGCTGAATGCCTACCACATGCGCTGCCTTAGACACATCTTGGACATCACCTGGCAGGACAAGGTGACAAACAACAACGTCTTGGGGAGAGCAAGAATCACCAGCATGTACACAATGCTGAAACAGAGACGAATGCGCTGGCTCGGGCACGTTGTGCGAATGGGCGACGGCAGGATCCCCAAGGATCTCCTGTACGGAGAGCTGAGGCAGGGAAAGCGTCCAGTAGGCAAGCCCCAGCTACGGTACAAAGACGTATGCAAAAGGGACCTGAAAGCCATGGACGTCGATCTTGCTATATGGGAGACACTGGCTGCAGACTGTTCAGCCTGGAGGCAGTCTGTTCAAAGAGGTCTCTCCAAGTTCGAGGAGTCACTTGCCAAGGAATCGGAGGCAAAGAGACAGAGAAGGAAAGCCGGTAACCAGGAAGACAGACCAGAATCGGACTTCGTTTGTGCTCGGTGTGGGAAGGACTGCCACTCTCGGATTGGCCTCATCAGTCACACCAGACGCTGCACCAGGATTGACAACTAGGGCGCAACTCCATAGTCTCCCGAGACTGAAGGATGCCTACTACTAAACACTTCTCAAGATTCCACATGAGCAATTGAAGATCTTTTGTGACACGTTTGGCATATTGTTCATGGAGTTGGCGGAGACTAAAGTTAGCAAGACTCCCAAGGTGCAAGAGATGATGTAGGAGTGGAAGGTGGCGGCAAGTGAGCAGAGGACGACAAGTCTGCGGGCAAACACAGCCACAGTTCAGTTACTCGCACTCCAGTTATTGAATTTATTTATCTATATACAAGAGTTCTTACATTCTAGTACACCCACTAGCACGCATAGCGTTTAGGGCATCAGCATATAGCATAGCGTTTTCAAGGTAAACTAAAATATTCACAATCAATTAGTATGCCACATATGCACTTATTAAATAAGCCAATATTGACTATAAGCAAGTGCGAGAACGGGTTGCTAGGGATATATTAACGACGCAAGAGGTTCCCAGAGAGCTGTAACCATTAACTGTACCAGAAATGTAAGACAGGGCTGTTAACCCAACCCGTCCTCTTAACTATATAATACGTTATGGTCACCAGCATACCGTGCTAACTACCACTTGTAGGTAGAACGAGAGGTCCTAATGAGACCTTGTACCACAGAATTAGGTAAACACGATCCCGATAGACAGACATACAGACAGATAGATAGACCACGACGTCCACGGGCCTACTCTTCTGCGCCTTCTACACCAGCTATTTTCTTCAGCGCCCCGCCCAGCACTCTCTAGGGAGGCGGGGAGCATGTTGTGCTTGACGAATTGTGAGTGTGTGGGATGGAGGGGTGATGGAGGAATGGGAGGGGGAGAGAATGGGGGAGGGTAGGAGTAGGTGGATGAATGTTAGGAGGAGGATCGCAGAGGGAGGTGGATAAATGGGGAGGGAGAAGAGAGAATGGGGAATGAGAGAGATAAGGAGAGAGAGAAAGAGAGATTAGAGAGAGAGAGAGAGAGGAAGGAGAGAGACGTTGAAGGAACGATATGAGGGAGGCTTATGTTGAGGGCAGTAGGTGGAGGTTGGCTCAAGAGGGCGATGTCGTAGAGGGCCAGGTCGTAGAGGGCCAGGTCGTAGAGGGCCAGGTCGTGGAGGGCCAGGTCGTGGAGGGCCTGGTCGTAGAGGGCCAGATCGTGGAGGGCCAGGTCGTGGAGGGCCAGGTCGTGGAGGGCCAGGTCGTGGAGGGCCAGGTCGTAGAGGGCCAGGTCGTGGAGGGCCAGGTCGTGGAGGGCCTGGTCGTAGAGGGCCAGATCGTGGAGGGCCAGGTCGTAGAGGGCCAGGTCGTAGAGAGCCAAGTCGTAGAGGGCCAGGTCGTAGAGAGCCAGGTCGTAGAGGACCAGGTCGTAGAGGAAATTCTGGGGGCGATAGTGAGTTGTGTGTTGATGTTGCTCCAGTAGAGAGAGAGAGAGAGAGAGAGAGAGAGAGAGAGAGAGAGAGAGAGAGAGAGAGAGAGAGAGAGAGGGAGGGAGAGAGAGAGAGAGAGGACGATTACTTTCTAATGAGATAATTTATTAATTAGCTATAATTATATTAACCATCCCTATTATAATATTGTTTAAAAATAGTAATATATTCAATAATATTTGTATTAGAAATAATATTAATGCAAATAATATAAATACAAATAAGTATAACAATACCAATATAATAACAATAATAATAATGATATAAATATATAAATAATAAACATTATTATAGGAATAACAGTAATAACAATAGTTACATTGAACAATAATATAATAATTATATTAATAACAATAAATGCACATCCTAGGGATTACCAGTTAGCTTCACTATGCTTCCTTCCCTCATGACTAACCTGAAGGTATTGCATCACACAGAGAATAAGGTAATTCCATCAGATACACATCTTACTGAAGACGGTTCACCAATGGACGTTAAAACCTACACAACCTTCCCCAACTTAACTTATCCAATTTAACTTAACATGAACTAAACCCTACGTAACCTCACCTATCCTTATTTAACTTAACCGAGAATAGCCCAGCAGAAGACCATATATCATAAACTAACATTAATATATACGGGTTTAACAGGCAGAAAACAGGCTCTGTCGAATCGTGTCGAGTCCAATTTATCAAACACTTGCCTTGACTGTTTAATGACTCAAACACCTTGAGAATGACTGTCTAATGACACAAACACCTTGAGAATGACTGTCTAATGACTCAAACACCTTGAGAATGACTGTCTAATGACTCAAACACCTTGAGAATGACTGTCTAATGACTCAAACACCTTGAGAATGACTGTCTAATGACAGAAAACACCTTGAGAATGACTGTCCATTGACTCAAACACCTTGAGAATGACTGTCTAATGACAGAAAACACCTTGAGAATGACTGTCTAATGACTCAAACACCTTGAGAATGACTGTCTAATGACTCAAACACCTTGAGAATGACTGTCTAATGACTCAAACACCTTGAGAATGACTGTCTAATGACTCAAACACCTTGAGAATGACTGTCTAATGACAAAAACACCTTGAGAATGACTGTCTAATGACTCAAACACCTTGAGAATGACTGTCTAATGACAGAAAACACCTTGAAAATGACTGTCTAATGACTCAAACACCTTGAGAATTACTGTCTAATGACTCAAACACCTTGATAATGACTGTCTAATGACACAAACACCTTGAGAATGACTGTCTAATGACTCAAACACCTTGAGAATGACTGTCTAATGACACAAACACCTTGAGAATGACTGTCTACTGACTCAAACACCTTGAGAATGACTGTCTAATGACTCAAACACCTTGAGAATGACTGTCTAATGACTCAAACACCTTGAGAATGACTGTCTAATGACACATACACCTTGAGAATGACTGTCTAATGACACAAACACCTTGAGAATGACTGTCTAATGACTCAAACACCTTGAGCACAACAAGGAGACACCAGGATTGAAACACATTGAAAATGAAAAAAAAAATGCCTCCAAACGCACCTAAACTAACGGCATTAGAGGCAAACTCCATCCACAGTTTTAAATGTACATTAAAAAAACGATTTGATAATTGTTTTTTGAGTGGTGGTGGGGGGGGGGGTCCAGCAGCTGGAGCTCATTCCCTACAAACACACACACATACACGAGTACAAACAGAGCCTGAAGTACAATCCTGGCCAACCAACACCACCATATTTATCAACCAAACCCCATCTCCACACTGTTAGCATGATTACACAACCCATATACAGAGCCGCAAGTGTGGCACTCATATTTCAGGGTTAGGAAATAACCTTTTTGTTATGCCTTGTGTTGGAGTTCTTGTCTACCTCCTCCTCCTCCCCTCCTCTGTTACTGCTGTCTCTTCTTCCTTATTTCTCTCTACTTCCACTCTCTTCCTTGCTTTATACTTGTTCTCTTCGCTTTCTTTCTTGTGTTTTTTCGTTCTTTTGTGGTTTAGGATTAGAGAGAGAGGTTATAGATATGTTATAGTGGATAGTTGGTGCAGTTCTAGGCGCATGGTGTTGTTCCCTCCGGTTTGACACCTGCTGCAGGGGCCCAGTCAGAGATATCAATTATGGGCCATGATTGAACAAGAAATTGTGCAACCACTTGCGAAACCTCTACATCTTTCAAAATGTACTCCCTGGAAAGGAGACGAGAGAGATATCAAATAATATATACACATGGAAAATGGTGGAGGGTCAGGTCCCAAACTTTCACAGTCACATAACAACATACAGTAGCGAACGACATGGCAGGAAGTGCAGGATAGAACCAGTAGAGGTGCCATGGGCACAATCAGAGAACACTGTATGAACATCAGAGGTCCACAGTTATTCAACTTCCTCCCAGTATAAGAAATATTACCGGAACAAAAGTTAAAGTCTTCAAAATAAAAACTAGACAGTTTTGTACAAGAAGTGTCGGACTAACTAGGCGCTGTGGTGGATATGTGGGCCTGCGGGCCGCGCCAAGCAACAGCCTGTTGGACCAAGCTCTCACAAGTCCAGCCTGGCTCTTGACCAGGCTTGGGGAGTAGAACAACTCCTAGAACTCTGTCCAGGTAGGATTATTCTTTCCACCGATCCTCTCTCTCTCTGTCCTCCTGTTCCCTCCACACTACTCTTCCTTCCACCTTCCTCTTGCACCTCCTCCTGCACCTCCTCCTGCACCACCTCCTCCTCCTCCTCCTCGTGGTGGCGCCCAGAAAGAGGATCCACCTCCTGGCCATGCCCGTGGCCTGGTATTACAACAGTCGCGTCTAACAAACACAATACATCACCTCCTCTCCGTTTTCTGTGTTGTCTCCCCTCCTAACCCTTCTCTCTCCCCTCTCACCCCCTCCTCTTTTCCCCTGTCACCCCTCCTCCTCTACCCTCACCTTCTCCCCGGATGACAGATTGAAGCCAGGAAATATCCGGCTCCCTCAGTGAAAGGTTCCAGATATATAAACTACAAAGGTTCTAGACACTAATCAGCTCCCAGATGCTGACGGAAGATCTCCACCATCTGAGATGAACAGAAGCGTCTGGCAGTGGAGTTAGACTCCCTACACAGTTGATTGACAGTTGACAGGTGCAGCTGTCAATCAGAGACACACAAGAACAATTAGGTGAGAAGAATTAGGAGAGACTTTGTCAAGAAAATGGAGGAACTGGACTCAACCAAATCAAAAGGTTTGAAAGAATCTGTCAATGTGGACTAAACTAAACAGCTGGGACACTGTCATAGCTATTAGCAATACTCACTACTTCGTCGCTTGAAAGGGGAGAGCTGCCGGAGAGTTAGAAAACGGCACATACAGTAACTGTATAACAGGACTCAGACAGGTAAGAGACATTAAACAGTGGACCAGAGTGTTACGAACCCGGATCCAGCGTCCGAGCACGGAGCAGTGACGACCGCGCCATCTGTGGGTCAGCTCCCGAAACCCCCTCCAAACGGACGACGACACCTGGTGAGGACGACGAGTATTGGCCACAAGGGCCAGTTTCCAGTCCCGTTTAGCTCACAACACCGCCGCTGCTGACCTCTGGTGAGGTGGTGCTCAGACTACAACGCCATCTATGGAGTGGATATGTCGGGCGTTTGTGTCTGAGTCTGTAAGTGAGGTGTTTTAGTGTCCCTGTTATTGATGACGTGTCTGCTTACAGAGTCGACCTGGGACTGCTGTGATGGAAGTTGAGTCAGGCTACCCAAGGCAGCCGTCTCCATACCTTGTGCTTTGCTGCATCAGCTGTGAAGTCGTCCCCCGGAAGTACACTGGTGTTACCCTGCCAGTGGAGTGGCAGTAGAAGGATTACCCGGGACCGACTGCTGGAGACGATTATCCACTGGGGTATTGAGGACAGGAGAGTGATTTGTGGTATCACACGAGGCTCCTGTCTAGGGCGTTACCCTAATATCGTTCGTGGAGTGGCCTGACCAGCGTTGCGGGTCCGGAACCTGCCAGCAGACCTGCTGGACATGTGGTTGACGGCCTCCACGGCGGTGCCCCCAGTGGACCTGTGTTTTGGCTGCCCTGTGGCCAGGGTAGGCTCAGCTTCTCAGAGGATTCGTTGTGAGGCCACGAAAAAGCACCGAGGACTTAGCACCGAGAGCCTGTATCCAGAGTCTTCAACAGAAGACGATTGTGTATTTCCCCTGTACAGTGTTAATACCCCTCCCCCTGTGCACTTTTTTTATATATTATTTATTGGTGATGGGAACAATTATAGTCTTAAGTTCTTAACTTTCTTTCCCTTCCCCTTTTATTTTACTTGCGTCACGGATCTCATCCCTTGAAAGCCAATATTGGCTTGGGGTCGGATATAACTTCCTCTAACAACATCAGAGTAAGAACCCCGTTGCGTCCCGAGAGGGCCGTAACATAATTGGCATCCCCAGCGGGATCCGTCCCCTTGTTAAGTATGTTTGACAGGGGTGGTGAAGTGGCGTAATCCCTGTATATAATTCCCCCTGTGTGTGATGATTGGGACGTTATATGTCCTGTGCGGTGCTCAAGAGTGACTAAGTGCGATATTGTGCAGTGCGGTGCTCGCTGTGATTAAGCGATTAAGTGCAATATTGTGTAGTGCGGTGCTCGTCGTGATTAAGTGCAATATTGTAGAGCGAAGTGTTCGCTGGGATTCGTTGCAATATTGGGTGGTGCGGTGCCCAAAGTAATTACGTGCAATATTGGCAAGTGAAGTGCCAGGTGCAACAAAGTGCAATATTGGCATAGAACAGTGCTCGGTGCGTTAAGTGCTAACGTGTAAGCAGTGTGTTAAGTGTTAGTTGAGTGTTCCATCTGTGACAATGGCAGAAAAAGCTACCATCGATGATCTGGACGATGTTCAGGCTTTTCTGAACAGAGTGGACTGTCTTGCCAGATTAAAATATCTGAGCAAACCAGAGCTTGTACTAGTGAGCACCTACCTGGAGATCAAGATCCGTGCCAGTGATTCCCGTGTGGAGATCTTGTCCAAGGTTCACCGGCACCTGAAGGCAGAGGAGAAACAGGAAGGCGAGACTCCTAGTACAAAGGAAGGTAAGGAAATAGCTTCCATGGAAAAGGAAGATAAAGGTAGTGACATTGACAGTGATGCAGGTGAGCTGAATATAAGCTTGCTAACTGTCAAAATGCGTGCCTTGGAAATTAATCGAGAAATTGAATGGAAGAAGTTAGAATTAGAACGAGAATTGAAAGATAAAGAAATGGCGATGAGGCGTTTAGAATTAGAAGAAAGGAAAGAAGAGGGAGAGAGAGAGAGAGAGAAAGAGAAGAGCGAGAGAGAGAAGAGAACCGGGAAAGAGAAGAACGAGAAAGACAAAGAGAAGAGCGAGAGAGAGAAGAAAAGGAAAGACAGAGACAACATGAACTAGAAGTATTGCGATTAGGCGGTGGTCGGAGGCCAACAACGGACACCAGCGGTTTCGATCCGGTAAGGAACATCAAAATGGTCCCAAAATTTAACGAGAGGGAAGTTTCGAAGTTCTTCGCAGCCTTCGAGAAAGTCGCTGCCTCTTTGGAGTGGCCAAGGGAGAATTGGGCCATCATGATACAGTCAGTCTTGACTGGGAAGGCCCAAATCGCTTACTCCACGTTATCCCTTGACGACTCCGGCGATTATGACAAGGTGAAGAAGGTAGTGCTCATGGCGTACCAATTGGTACCTGAGGCATACAGGCAGAAGTTCCGAAACCTGAAGAAGACCTCAGAGCACACTTTCACCGAATTCGCCACCATTAAGGAGCGACTTTTTCAGGAATGGTGTGCCTCTCGGAAGGTGGAGACCAAAGAAGACCTCGAGCAGCTTATACTGCTAGAGGACTTCAAGGATTGTTTGTCTGGAGACCTGAAGACGTATTTAGAGGAACAGCAAGTAGAGACCTTGAGTGCAGCAGCCACAATGGCTGAGGAATATATCCTGACGCATAGGCCTTCTGCTAAGTACGTCCCAAGGCATTACCAACGCCGGTTTGACAAACCTCATGATGAAGAGGAGCCCCCCGTCCCACGAAGTGCTAAGAAGACGCCCCCAAGTAGCCCTCGAAGAACAAGTCCTAGCAGTCCGAAACACCGGAGCCCGAGGAGGAATATGGTGTGCTGGACTTGTGGGCAAAAAGGGCATGTAGCTGCTATGTGCCGAGGCAGAAGAGGTGGCAGCGCACGTAGGGAGGTGATGATGACGAGCTGTGTAATACCACCAGCAGGAAGCCAGTCGACGACGACGCAGGAAGAACCCAGATTGTTTTCCCCTCACACTTCAGGCGGGTATGTATCGAGTGATCATACTGGTAGATCAGTTGTAGTGCTCAGAGATAGTGGAGCAGCCCAGTCCTTGATCGTGAAGAGCTCGTTACCCGAGGGAGTAAGTGTGGACGGGAGACAACAGGTTGTCCTGGTTGGGTTTCCTAGGACACAGTATATCGCCCCCTTAGTGCCAGTACATCTCGACTCGCCTTACTTCAGCGGCACATGTGCGTTGGCAGTAGTCGATACCCTCCCTGTGGCTGGGATTGACGTGGTACTAGCCAACGACTTGGTGACAGATTGGAGCATCAATCTTCCCAAGGTTGCGGACGAGTCTACCGGAACAGCACGGTCTGAGGTAACAGGCAATGGTAATATCCAGGTAAAGGCAGACCCGGATTCAAACAGGTTTAATTTGTCCTCTCACCCGCAGATCGACAGAATTCTAGCAGAGTCTCCTGATTCTTCTCTCGACAAGGAACATGAGGTTACGATGGCAGAAGTACCTGAGCTAGAAGAGAGGCCTTGTGTGCAGGCACCCACGGATACCAACGAGTCTGGAGCGAAGGCGGATGTGTACTTGCGGTATGGCAAGGTACAGCGTTCATTGAACCGGCCAGAGATTCCCCAGACGTCAGAGGTATGTGAGATATGTGCAAAGGTTCTAGAGCCCTCTTCAGTCCAAACCAGGCTAGTGGATATTGCCGGTTATGGACATAACAAGCTCATGAAACTTGTCCCTAAGGTAACCAAATGTTTCCTACCGGTATTTTGTTTTGTTCTCGTATGTGTTCTCTCTGTTCTCAGTAAGGATCAGTGGACGACCCGAAGGATGATGGCTCCCGTGAACATCGTGAAGAGTTCCCAGGGATTGGAAATTTGTACTGCAAGTGTTGCAGGCAAAGGAGGGGCCTGGAAAGTGATGGTTGATACACCAGGTACAAGAAATGATAATATGAGTGACTGTTTCCGGCAGGTTGACACCCCCCGCGTGATTGCTGAGCCTCAATGCAGCGTTATGCGGAATGTTGGTCGACCTGATGGTGGCAGAGCGAATGCCATCTTCGGTGTGCAAGCAGCCCTGTTGGAACTAGGTGTGGGCCTAGTAGACGAGAGTGTAGTAAGTACTGCCTTGCCCACTGTCGCTGTCACTCTGAATTATCAGACCCCTGTATTCCAGGTTCCTATCTCCCTGAAGGACTACCGGACCGGCACCAGAAACGCCGTCTGTGACCAGCCATCATCGGTGCCACGACATAGGGAAGTGTCGAGTCGCCCTAGACCAGGTCGACACCGATCCTTACTCGAGAGAGGTGAGATGATGCCCCTGCTTGGCATCGCAGTAGAAGTGTGGAAGACTACTTCAGACAGATCATCGTCTTCTATCTGCAAGTTCCTGTTATGCCGGAATTGCCCAGTAGGACAATTCTGTGGACAAGGCAGCCTCGCCACTCCAGTTTATAAAGCTTGTGAGTCCATTTGGAGTTGTGTCGCCGCACTAATTTGGTTTGTGTTTCTCTTTATAGAACCCCAAACCAAATTCTTTTTGGTGGGGAGGTGTTACGAACCTGGATCCAGCGTCCGAGCACGGAGCAGTGACGACCGCGCCATCTGTGGGTCAGCTCCCGAAACCCCCTCCAAACGGACGACGACACCTGGTGAGGACGACGAGTATTGGCCACAAGGGCCAGTTTCCAGTCCTGTTTACCTCACAACACCGCCGCTGCTGACCTCTGGTGAGGTGGTGCTCAGACTACAACGCCATCTATGGAGTGGATATGTCGGGCGTTTGTGTCTGAGCCTGTAAGTGAGGTGTTTTAGTGTCCCTGTTATTGATGACGTGTCTGCTTACAGAGTCGACCTGGGACTGCTGTGATGGAAGTTGAGTCAGGCTACCCAAGGCAGCCGTCTCCATACCTTGTGCTTTGCTGCGTCAGCTGTGAAGTCGTCCCCCGGAAGTACACTGGTGTTACCCTGCCAGTGGAGTGGCAGTAGAAGGATTACCCGGGACCGACTGCTGGAGACGATTATCCACTGGGGTATTGAGGACAGGAGAGTGATTTGTGGTATCACACGAGGCTCCTGTCTAGGGCGGATTGTGTATTTCCCCTGTACAGTGTTAATACCCCTCCCCCTGTGCACTTTTTATATATTATTTATTGGTGATGGGAACAATTATAGTCTTAAGTTCTTAACTTTCTTTCCCTTCCCCTTTTATTTTACTTGCGTCACAGATCTCATCCCTTGAAAGCCACTACTGGCTTGGGGTCGGATATAACTTCCTCTAACAACATCAGAGTAAGAACCCCGTTGCGTCCCGAGAGGTCCGTAACACAGAGTCACTGTTAATTCCCGTTATCAGGGAACAGGAAACCTCTGTTTGGACTTAAGGAGGTCCTCCGCGGCCAACTCCTGACCTCATTAAAGATACAACTCACACCAGTTGCCTAACTGCCGGATATTAAGTGAAAAGAAACATGCCCAACCGTTTCTCTCCTGGTCCGGGGAGTGTACACTCGGTTGTAAACCCAGTTCGTAGACTACTAAGCTACTGAACCCATGGCAGGTGTATTCGAAATAGATGCTTCCTCTAGCAGGTATTACATGAGGGGAAGTGCTCTCCATGGACTGTGTTGTTGTTGTTGTTTTAGATTAAGCTACTCAGAACGAAATGTCCATGTAGCACGGACTAAGGCGAGCCCGAGGGTAGTGCTGTATTTTGTATTCCCGTTGGCTGGTATTATAGTTTGTGTGGGTTGGTTGTGTTGTCGTCGTGTTCCTCCTTAACGGACAACCCAACCCACAACTCGGTAGAGTGTTTATACTTTACCAGGAGATCACCCTGGGCGCTTCTGGCTCTTGGAGAGGGGCTCAACGTCACACGTTTAGGGGATGCAGTTCCAACACTTAGCCTCGTTGTCATGTGCACGCACCCACTCGAGCCGCTGTGACTCCCCACTCTCTCCTTAGGTGATATGATCTCCTCAATCCCCTTTTGACTTATTAGTATTACCTTTTACACTGTCCACAGCAGTGGTTCTTGGTTCTTTCTCTCTCTCCTTCTGTACTATTTCATGGGGGAGCCTCACTAGGACAAGGTCAAATACCAGCAAATTGGAATACATTTACTGGACAAAGCACATACACAATACATACACACATATAATAATAATGAATCCTATACTCTATACTATTACAATCAGGGTGCACTCCAACACCATCAGAACTCTATCATCAGCTTATCAAGTGGTATCCTCTCTCCTGGTTCACCACCTGATACTATCAACCTCCTCAAGTAGATCAAGTCTACATACACCGTTGCACTATCAACAAGAGAAATATATATATATATATATATATATATATATATATATATATATATATATATATATATATATATATATATATATATATATATATTTATATATATATTTATATATATATGAATGTGTACAATGAAAATCAGCATGTGAATGCAATAACATATATCAGCATAAATGTTCCTTCATACACCGCAATGATCAATCCATCTCCCTATCAGTCCTAGAACACATACATCTGTAGGTAATCCAGCCTACGACTGTAACTCTAAACTTCAGTATAAAACACTCCTTGACATAAGAATGCCAACAATCACTCACCTCTCACTGCATCTTGCACGCTAATGACAACCAAACACTATCAACTCCCTACAAGTAATTCACCAGAACTTCCCTTCCACCTCTGGAAGTTCACTACCCTGATATCTTTAGGTTCTTCCGGGCTTAACTACCAGGATCCTCTGCAGCTCCTCCAGGCTGCTACCATGAAGTTTCCTTGAGCAACTACGGTGCTTCACCCTTTTGCTAGGGTCCTCTACAGCTCTCTTGGCTGCTACACCATGAAGTTTCCTCGAGCAACTATGGTGCTTCACCACCTCTACAGAAGCACGTGACACTCCTCTTCACTGCTTTTTCTCACAGCTCGAGGTCCTCGCCTCCACTACCTTGGAGTCTCATCAACTACTTCATCTGTGCTGGCTTCGAAGTTCTCAGCAACTTCTTCCCCAAAGACAAACCTGCAACCCATCGACACTCCAATAAAATGTTTCCCCTTTAACACATAAACAAAAATAATCACACAATATATTTGCCTCAAACCTCTATCTGTCCTCTACATACAGTGAGAGTGGACTCCCCCGTTTTGGGCGGGTCCATACTCCACCTGGCCTGGCGGGTGTGAGTCACACTGGGAGGGTCCTTCGCCGTCAGGAGCCGGGCTCCCTCAGTTACCTGCCAGCGCTCAGAGGGGATGGACATCGCTCCGTGTTCCTCCCTCTCCACTCTCTTATTTCAGGCCTTCTGCCTTATTAAAACATATCTAACTTATCAATAAACATTGCTACTGTTGCTGGGCACACGACCAACTACAAGCAATCACTATGAACTGGCGTATATCGTGCTTACCACAGATTGTCTGGTCGAGGGCGCTCCTCCCTCTGACGAAGCTTGATCAGGGCGCTGCCACGGCCCACAATAATATCTCTGGGCGGTTTAATACTCTCCTCTTCGACCAGGACTTGAGACCACAACGTTCCCAGCTCAGTTCCACAGCTGGCACGTCTACACACCTCTCTTCTCTTCGAGATATATCACTAGGGGTTCCCTTCTGACGGGAGCTCAAACGGAGCGCGGCTTTCCCCTGCGATGTCTGGCACTCAAGTGAGGTCAAAGCCCCTCCTTCTTAGAAGCGAGCCTCACGCCTCCAGCAAAATGTCCACATCTCCTAACCAGTCATTTATCTGTTTTCTTCAACACTGCCCATAATCTTAAATTGTTATATATATCCAAGCAACTATTTTACTTATGGGTTATCACCTCAATATTTGCTAGACCTTCTAATCAGGTCAGGCTTGATGAATAACTATCAAGGAGGGAGACTCGTTTCTCCTGCAGGCTGAGGTCATAACACTCCCCTCCCCTTATTTTTGAGAGTTATTCCAGCGGCAAAGCTCGGGATAATACATCCGCCACCACACTCTCATTCTTCACCCAATATACTCCCTTAGGAGTCTACAATTAGTTCGTTGCTCCTTGCAACATCTGGCTCACAACTCTCCAGAAACATGATCTTCTCACAAACGATCTGACCTCTCTGGCACCTCTTGGCTAGGCTGTCTTCCTAGGACGCCTGCGCTCCATCGGTCCACTCTACTTACTGTTTCCACCCTCCGTTACCTCGTCTTCTTCTCTTCACGTCCAGAGTCAGACATCTACTGTCTGTACCTCCTCTGTCGTCTTCACACTTCCATCTACTGCCATCATACTTTCGTCTCCTGTCATCATACTTCACTCCCTCGTCTTCACCGACGATCCTCCCTTTCGTCTCCTTATATATCCAAGACATCATCCTTTTTGACTTCCATCGAGTCCTCGGCTTTCTTCTATTCCTCCATGCTTGCATCATCATCCTCTTCTCATACTTTTCACCTCTATAACACACCATTTCTTCTCCTTCAACTCTTCTTCGTTCCCAAAAAGTTTCTTCAAGCACTGTACTACATCCAACAGCACTCGACCATACATGTCGCTTTACGTCTCCTAGAGTGCTCGTAAGCATCTCTCCACACATACTGTCTCTTCTCCTCTCATTTTCTCGGCTATCACTTTTCTTCATTATATCTCCTCCACGTTGTCTGTGAAACATGTCAACTCTCGACATCTCCCACAACTTAACTCCACTATCCATATGCTTCTGTGCTCGTGGACAATTTGACGTTTTACACCCGTCCTTGATCTGTCCACATCTTTCCTCATTCCTACTCAGCACAGTTGCATTCGCCTTCCGACCCTTAATTTCAGCGGGCTGGGCTCTACTCAGGTCCGCTCTCTTCACATAATTCTTCTTCGGCTGGGCCATCTTCACTTTTGACCTCACCGAGACTTCGTTTTCCTGGGCTGGACCTTCATCAAACAGCCATGCTATATCTACATCGATATCTTCTACCGGTTCAATCGACACTGTCTCATCTTCTCCAGCGTCTCCCTCGTCGGCCACCTCTGCCTTCATCACTACCGAGACAGGGTACTCAACGGCTTGGCGGTCTCCTGACTCATCTCCTCGGATGTCAGTCAGGTTCACACTCTCAGGTGTCCCACCCGTGCCGTGGCCTTCTGGGCACTCCTCTGGCACAGTCTCCGCTATGACTCTTGGCAACACCTTTGTCCCGCACAAGTCATTTCCCAGGATCACTTGGACTCCTGGAACAGGAATGTCGGGGCACACTCCCAACATCACCTCCGCCGACACATATTCCGACCTTAGCTGGACCGTGCATACGGGCATGTCACTCTCAGACAAAAACCCATATACTTTCATATTCCCCCTGCCAGCTAATCGTCGATCATTCCCAATCAGGCTTCTCGCAATCAAGCTCTGATTAGCTCCGGTATCTCTTAAGATACCAACTTCTACTTCAGGTTGGCCTCCTACACTGATCCAACCTTTGCTCATGAACGGCCTATACCTCTCGTTCACTAAGTTCATCTTCTGTGGTTTGTCTTGGAACACATTAGTATATTTCCTTCGGGGGTCACACATGGCCAGGGTCACAACTCTCTTGCCCTGCCGATAATCTCGCATCACGTGACCCAATCCGTTACAATTGTAACACCTCACCTGGGAAAAGTCTCTCCTATAAGAACCAGAGTGGCTCTGACTTTGTCCACTCGCATGAGAGTTCCTCGGGCCAGGTACACTACCTGCACTCTGTGGGGCTTTACTGGACTCTTGATGTCCTGGATCACGATTAGTTTCTCGTTTAGCTCCTCCATCTTAACTTTCAGACAAAGTGCGCGACCTACTCTTCTGAGTTTTAGGGTACTTACTTTTATCCGCCCATTTATCAAAATTCTTCTCACCCCAGACTCTTCTGGGTCTCTCATAATTTCTTCCTCCCCAGACTCCACTGGGTCTGCAATTGCTGCGTCTCGCCCTGCTTTTCGCTCTGTTCTCCCTCAAGCTCTTATATGCTTCAGTAATCATATCCGCCCTATCTGCGGCGTCTTTCACCTCCTTTATCCCTGCTTCTTGGATCTTGAACTTTGTTTCGGGATGCATCATCTCCAAGAACTTCTCCATGACCATCAGTTGCTTCAGGTCAGCGTACGATCCAACTCCAGCAGCCTCAATCCACTTCTGGAATCGTCTTTCCAGATCTCTTCTGTCTCAGCAAAAGTACACGCTCCAACTTTGATCATCTCTCTGAAGCGCTTCCTATAAGCTTCTGGAGTTAACTGAAACGAGCGCAATATGCTGCTCTTTACTGTGGCATAATCCTGGCACTCTTCCAGTGACAATTGGGCGTATGCCTCCCTGGCTGCACCGGTCAGTCTTAACTGGACCAGCTGGGCCCATTCCTCCTGTGGCCACTCCTTGATGCTGGCTACCTTTTCAAAGTGCTCGAAAAAGCTCTCTGCCTCTTCAGGAACAAACAAGGGAATGTCCTTCTCCCACACCCTAACATCTGGTGAGTGTGATACCTGGGTGGTGCTCTCTGGCAACCCATGTTCAATCCTTTGTTCAAGGTTCTGTTCGCTTCTATCTGCATTTGTTTTGTTCTCTCTTTTTCTTTTTCGACCTGGGCTTTTTCTTTCTCAACCTCTAGTCTTACTTTCTCTTTTTCTTTCTCCATCTCTAGTCTTGCTTTCTCTTTTTCTACCTCCAGTCTGGTTTTCTCTTTTTCTACTTCCAGCCTGGTCTTCTCTTTTTCCTTCTCGGCTTCATTTTTCATCTGGTGTTCTAATTTCATCTTTTCCAGCTGGAACTGTCTCTCCTTGTCCTCACGCTGCATCTGGAGCTCTAACTGAAATCTCTCCAAGCTCTTATTCCGGCTACTCCTGCGACTGCGACTGCTCTTGCTGCTCCTACTCGATCCCTGGGATCTCACTTCATCCTGCCCATCGTCCTCTTTTCCACTTTCAGCTCCTTTCTAGGCTCCTTGTTCTGCCGCTTCTCTTTTGGCTCTCAACTGTCTAAGGATCTCATCCTTCATCCCAGCTACTTTAGATGCTTTCAACCTAATGCCACATTTTTCTGCTATTTGTTTCAATTGATCCCTCGTGCAACCTTCCAAGTCCTCGGGCTTGCCTGACTCTACAAATGCTTGCACCTTATCCATCTTTGTCCTGTGAGTCTTCCCAAGAGAGAGAATATACACCTGTGGTCACACAGTTTATCTATTTCAGCAAGGGTGAACAAATCCACTCTTGGACAGGGTGTGGGTGTGTCAGTTCACTCTCCCGGACACAGGCCCCCAATTTATTATAGTACTGTGGGTTGGTGGTTTTGTTGTGTTGATCCTTCTCTACGGACAACCCAACCCACAACTCGGTAGAGTGTTTATACTTTACCAGGAGATCACCCTGGGCGCTTCTGGCTCTTGGAGAGGGGCTCAACGTCACACGTTTAGGGGATGCGGCTCCAATACTTAGCCTCGTTGTCACGTGCACACACCCATTCGAGCCGCTGTGACTCCCCACTCTCTCCTTAGGTGATATGATCTCCTCAATCCCCTTTTGACTTATTAGTATTACCTTCTACCCTGTCCACAGCAGTGGTTCTTGGTTCTTTCTCTCTCTCTCTCTTCTTCTGTACTATTTCATGGGAAGCCTCACTAGGACAAGGGCAAACACCAGCAAATTGGAATACATTTACTGGACAAAGCACATACACAATACATACACACATATAATAATAATGAATCCTATACTCTATACAATTACAATCAGGTTGCACTCCAACACAACCAGAACTCTATCATCAGCTTATCAAGTGGTATCCTATCTTCTGATTCCCCACCTGATACTATCTACCTCTTCAAGTAGATCAAGTCTTATACTACAATGTTGCACTATCAGCAAGAGCATATATCTATAAACATGTACAAGGAAAATCAGCATTGAATGCAATACCACATATATATATCAGTATAAATGTTCCTTGATACACAACAATGATCAATCGATCATTCTATCAGTCCTAGAACACATACATCTGTAGGTAATCCAGCCTACGACTGTAACTCTAAACTTCAGTATAAAACACTCCTAGACATAAGAATGCAAACAATCACTCACCTCTCACTGCGTCTTGCACGCTAATGACAACCAAACACTATCAACTCCCTACAAGTAATCCACCAGAACTTCCCTTCCACCTCTGGAAGTTCACTACCCTGATATCTTTAGGTTCTTCCGGGTTTAACTACCAGGATCCTGTGCAGCTCCTCCAGGCTGCTACCATGAAGTTTCCTTGAGCAACTACGGTGCTTCACCCTTCTGCTAGGTTCCTCCACAGCTCTTTTGGCTGCTACACCATGAAGTTCCCTCGAGCAACTATGATGCTTCACCACCTCTACAGAAGCACGTGACACTCCTCTTCACTGCTTCTCCTCACAGCTCGAGGTCCTCTGCTCCACTACCTTGGAGTCTCATCAACTACTCCCTCTGTGCTGGCTTCGAAGTTCTCAGCAACTTCTTCCCCAAAGACAAACCTGCAACCCATCGACACTCCAATAAAAATGTTTCCCCTTTAACACATAAACAAAAATAATCACACAATATGTTTGCCTCCAACCTCTATATATCCTCTACATACTGTGAGAGTGGACTCCCTCGTTGGGCGGGTCCATGCTTCACCTCGCCTGGCGGGCCTCACACTGGGAGGGTCCTCCGCCGTCAGGAGCCGGGCTCCCTCAGTTGCCTGCCAGCGCTCAGAGGAGATGGATGTCGCTCCGTGTTCCTCCCTCTCCACTCTCTTATTTCAGGCTTTCTGCCTTATCAAAACATGTCTAACTTATCAATAAACATTGCTACTGTCGTTGGGCACACGACCAACTACAAGCAATCACTATGAACTGGCTTAAATTGTGCTTACCACAAATTGTCTAGTCGAGAGCGCTCTCCCTCTGACGGCGTCGGATCAGGGCGCTTTCACAGCCCACGAAAATGTCTCTGGGCGGCTTAATACTCTCCTCTCCGTCCAGAACTTGAGACCACAACGTTCCCAGCTCGATTCCACAGCTGGGACGTCTGCACACTTCTCTTCTCATGGAGATATATCACTAGGGGGTCCCCTCTCTGACAGGAGCTCACACAGCACAGCTTCCCCTCGCGATGTCTGGTACTCAAGTGAGGTCAAAGCCCTCCAGAAGCGACCCTCACGCCTCCAGCAAAATGTCCACATCTCCTAGCCAGTCATTTATCTGTTTTCTTCTTCACTACCCATAATCTCAAATTGTCATTTAAATCCAACCAACTATTTGCATATGTGTTATCACCTCCATATTTCCTAGACCTTCCGGTTAGGTCAGGGCTTGCTGAATAACTCTCAAGGGGAAGACTCGTTTCTCCTACAGGCTGAGATCATAACAATAGGATAGTGAAGAAGTGATTCTAAACGTATGGCATTGAACTATATCGGTGCAAAGAGGAATAAGGAGCAGAATACTGGTGATATATAGCGACAAGTTGGAGGGACCTATGTCTGGCAGCGGCGTGGATGGAGACAGCAGGCCTACACACCACTGTCAACAGTACTTCTAACACCTGTTTGTGCTGCGGGATGTTTTGATTTGGCGGTTAGGTAAGGCCTCTCACAAAGTCAGTCAGTCAATTGGTGTACAGTGTTATTGCCTTTTAATAGTTAGTCTTGGATATAAGCCAATAAACTGAAACGAATATCAAGGGAAATGTGCGGCTCATGTGGGAACTAGTTTTCTGACATCCAAGTGTGAAAAACACTCCGCCCTAAACCGAGACAACTCTCCCCCCCACCCTCTCCCACCAGAGCAACAACAGTACACACACCTGCCTCCCAACCATATGGTCCACATATAACAGTCCCACTCTAATCCCCACACACACCCTCGCCATCCCCTCCCTCTCTCCCTCCTCCCCCCCCCCTTCAGTACACACTCACACACCTATCTCTCTGTCTCCCTCTCTCTCTCTCTCTCTCTCTCTCTCTCTCCTCTCTCTCTCTCTCTCTCTCTCTCTCTCTCCCCACCCCACTCTGCCCTTCTGACAAATTCTATCACGGCACAACTAGGAACAGGGTCAAGCATGACAGCCAGAGGTATGAGGGGAACAGGGATAAGTCCAGGTGACGAAATGAAGGAAATGTTCGCCCAGTTTCTGGAGGACATCAAGAGTGAGATGCAGGAAATGATGCAGGAAATGAAGAATGAAATAAGCAACCTAAAAAGAGAGCTGACAGCAGCAAAGGAGGAGATTAGAGCCCTCAAAGAGAACAGTGTCGATGCTAAGACTCAGATAACCACCCAGGGAGAAGGTGGTAATAGTATTTTGGAAGAGCATGCAACAATAAAAGCAACATTTGCAGAAATGCTAAAAAAAAAAAAAATCTGTAGTAATGTCTGCACTGATGGAGTTGGCCATGAAAGCAGCTACCTCACAGGAAGCAGCACGCTCCACTAGCCAGCTGTTGGAAAGGAACAGATCAGTGGTAGCTGTGGGTAATAAATAGCAGGAAAGCTCTAATAGGAAAGATTGGAATGATAAGGACAAAGCGGCAGTGAATGAAATACTGAAGGCACTAGACATGGAAGGGGCTGAGCATAGCATTGAGAAGGTTTTCAGGTTAGGCTGGTACAACAAAGACCGAGACTGAGTGATAAAGATAGGGTTTGCAAACGAGAGCACAAAGGAGAAGATTCTATCAAGAAAGAGCTCCCTGAAAAATGTTGGAGAATTCAAAAAAGTATTCCTCCAGAGGGACATGACGAGGGAGGAGAGGGCCATGGTGGCAGAAGCAAGGAAGAAGCACAGGGCGAGAGGGGAAAACCAGGAAATCACAGCTCCCAACACATCACCCCCTGGAACGAGGGTGGGAAACTCACAACCAGCTACCCATTAACACCAGAAGGAAGGGCAACCTCACCACCCTCCACTGCATAGAACCCCCCCCCCCCCCCTACCCCAAACCCTCCCTGGCCTCCACTCAAATACCCAGCCAAATCTCCCTCCCCACACCCAATCCCCACCCTTCTACCCCTCCACTCCTCCCACCGAGTCCCCCCTCCCCCCTTTCCTTCCTGTCCTCCATCCCCTTTCACCCCATACCCTCCCTGTCCCTCCCCCTTTACTTGACCCCCCACCCTTCATCCCAGTATCCTCTGCAACTCTGTTATCCACCTCACAAATCCTCACACCCATGGAACAGCTTCCCCCAACAGCAGAACACTCACCAAGGAGGAGACTTGAGAAGGGACAGAAGAAAGTGAGCCTCAAGGCAATGTACACTAACATAGATGGAATTACAAATAAAGCAAATGAACTTGGAGAATGGGTACTAGAGGAAACCCCGGACATAATAGCTCTCACAGTAACAAAGCTAACGAAAACCATAACAAATGCAGTGTTCCCACAGGACTATTATGTTATGAGGAAAGAGAGAGAAGGAAGAGGTGGTGGTGATGTAGCCCTGCTGGTAAGAAAAGACTGGGATTTTGAGGAAATGGTTGTTCAGGGATGAGAAGGTTTTAGTGACTACATAACTGGTACAATAACAACTGGAGGGCAAAAAATTATAGTCGTAGTCATAAATAATCTACCACCAAATGACAGAAGACCCAGACAGGAAAATGATAGAAACAACATGGCCACCATTAACATAATAGAGAGAGCAGCTTCTGTTGCTAGCAGGAATGGATCTGGACTACTAATCATGGAGACTTCAACCATGGGAAGATAGATTGGAAGAATAGAGACCCGCATGGAGGACCAGAAACATGGAGAGCTAAGCTGCTAGACGTGGCAACAAGAAACTTTTTATGCCAGCACATCAAGGAACCAACAAGAATGAGAGGAGAAGATGAACCAGCAATGCTCGATTTGATATTTACCCTAAATGAGTGAGATATAAGGAAAGTCAAGATGGAAGCACCCTTGGGAATGAGTGATCACAGTGTATTGAACTTTGAGTACCTCGTAGAGCTAGGAATTATCTCCCCAAAAAAGAACTAGGAAACAAAAGGCTGGCATAGTGAAAGGGGAAATTATGAGGAGATGAGAAGCTTCCTAAGGGAAATACCTATGAAATTATGAAAATGATATAGCAAACAAAGCCAAGACCGAACCAAAGCTACTCCGCAGTCACATCAGAAGGAAAACAACAGTGAAATAACAGGTAGTGAAACTTAAAACAGGCGAGGACAGGTATACAGAGAATGACAAAGAGGTGTGTGAAGAACTCAACAAGAGGTTCCATTTGGTCTTCACAACTGAACAAGGTGAGGTCACTGTGCTGGGAGAAAGGGAAGTAAACCAGGCGGCTTTTGGAAGGGTTTGATATTACGAGAGAGGAGGTCAAGAGACACCTGCTGGATCTGGATGTTAGAAAGGCTGTTGGTCCAGACAGGATCTCGCCATAGGTACTGAAAGAGTGTGCCGAGGCACTTTGCTAGCCACTCTCCATAGTGTATAGTAAGTCACTGGAGATGGGAGACCTACCAGAATATGGAAGACGGCGAATGTGGTCCCAATGTACAAAAAGGGCGACAGGCAAGAGGAATGAACTACAGGCCAGTGTCCTTGACTTGTATACCATGCAAGGTGATGGTGAAGAATGTGAGAAAAAACCTGGTAACACATCTGGAGAGAAGGACTTCGTGACAAATCGCCAACATAGGCTCAGGGAGGGTAAATCTTGCCTGACTGGCTTAATAGAATTCTACGACCAGGTGACAAAAACTAAGCAAGAAAGAGAGGGCTGGGCGGACTGTATTTTCTTGGATTGTCGGAAAGGCTTTGACATAGTACCGCATAAGAGGCTGGTACATAAGCTGGAGAGACAGGCAGGTATAGCTGGTAAGGTGCTCCAGTGGATAAGGGAGTACCTAAGCAATAGGAAGCAGAGAGTTACGGTGAGGGGTGAGACCTTCCATTGGCGTGAAGTCACCAGTGGAGTTCCACAGGGCTCTGTACTCGGTCCTATCTTGTTTCTGATATATGTAAATGATCTCCCGGAGGGTATAGATTCATTTCTCTCAATGTTTGCAGACGATGCCAAAATTATGAGAAGGATTAAGACAGAAGAGGACTGTTTGAGGCTTCAAGAAGACCCAGACAAGCTGAAGGATTGGTCGAACAAGTGGTTGTTAGAGTTTAACCCAACCAAATGTAATGTAATGAAGATAGGTGTAGGGAGCAGGCGGCCAGATACAAGGTATCATCTTAGAGCGGAAATTCTTCAGGAGTCAGAGAAAGAAAAAGACTTGGCGGTTGATATCACGCCAGACCTTTTTCCTGCAGCCATATCAAGAGGATTACATCAGCGGCATATGCCAGGCTGGCCAACATACGAACGGCATTCAGAAACTTGTGTAAAGAATCATTCAGAACTTTGTATACCACATATGTCAGGCCAATCCTGGAGTATGCAGCCCCAGCATGGAGTCCATATCTAGTCACGGATAAGAATAAACTGGAAAAGGTTCAAAGGTTTGCCACCAGACTAGTACCCGAGCTGAGAGGTATGAGCTACGAGGAGAGACTACGAGAATTAAACCTCACTTTGCTGGAAGAAAGAAGAGTTAGGGTGGACATGATCACCACATTCAAGATTCTGAAGGGAATTGATAGGGTAGATAAAGACAGGCTATTTAACACAAGGGGCACATGCACTAGGGGACACAGGTGGAAACTGAGTGCCCAAATGAGCCACAGAGATATTAGAAAGAACTTTTTTAGTGTCAGAGTGGTTGACAAATGGAATGCATTAGGAAGTGATGGGGTGGAGGCTGACTCCATATACAGTTTCAAGTGTAGATATGATAGAGCCCAATAGGCTCAGGAATCTGTACACCTGTTGATTGATGGTTGAGAGGTGGGACCAAAGAGCCGGAGATCAAACCCCGCAAACACAACTACGTGAGTACAAAGAACAGGAAGGATCCAATAGGCAAGAATAGTATAGCAAGAATAGAGAGGCAGTACGTGGGCTTCTGAAGGGGCTACAGATGGAAGGGGCTGAACAAAACATTGATGAGGTTTTCAGGTTGGGCTGGTACAACAAGGACAGAAACCGACTGGTAAAGGTAGTGTTTAAAAACGAGGCCATGAAAGAGGTTATTCTAGAAAGGAAGAGTCATCTGCAGTATGTGGAGGAATACAAGAAAGTATTCCTGCAGAGGGACAGGACGAAGGAGGAGAGAGCCAGGGCAGCAGAGGCAATGAGGAAGCGCAGGGAGAGAGGAGTAAACCAGGAAATCACAGCCCCCAACACAAACAGTCCCAGAGACAAGAGGGGATCCAACAACCAGCATCCCAGCAACACCAGAGCGAAAGGCAGCACCACCACCCCCCTCTGCATAGAAACCCTCCCTTCCCCTCACCCTACCTGCCCCCACCCAAACGCTCACACAACCCTACATTCAGACCCTGTCACCCCTCCCCCATTCCCACCATGTCCACCCCTCCCACCTTTCCCCCCCTTGTCCCCCCTCCCCCTTCATCCCATACCCTCCCTATCCCCCCTCACCCCATATCCTCCATGTCCCCCCTATCTCCTTAACCCACACCCTACATGCCCCCCCCTTCCCTTGAACCCCCACCCTCGACCCCTAAATCCTCTGAAACCCTGCAAACCACCTCACAGATCTTCTCACCCAGGGAACAGCTTTCCCCACCAGCAGAATGCTCGCCAAGAAGGGGACAAGAAAAAAAAAATGGGGGTAGAAATAGCCTAAGCTACTCTATCCCTTTGAGATGTATTTATTGCTTATCTCAATAAACATACTTGAACTTGAACTTGACAAGAAAATGAACAGAAGAAAGTGAGCTTCAAGGCAATGTACACTAACATATATGGGATTACAAATAAAACAAGTGAACTCGGAGAATGGGTACTAGAAGAAAACTCAGACATAATAGCACTCACAGAAACAAAGCTAACGAAAACCATAACAAACGCAGTGTTTCCACAGGGCTACTATGTAGTGAGGAAAGAGAGAGAAGGGAGAGGAGGAAGAGGTGGTGTAGCTTTGCTGATAAGAAAAGTTTTTGGAGTTTTGAAGAGATAGTAAATCAGAACTGTGAAGGTTTCAGTGACTATATATCCGGCAGCATAGCAACTGGAGGAGAGAAAATTATTGTAGTAGTTATATATAACCCCCCACCGAACGACAGAAGACCCAGACAGGAATATGATAGAAACAACATGGCCACCATCAATATGATAGAGAGAGCAGCTTCTGTGGCTAGCAGGAACGGATCCAGACTACTAATCATGAGAGACTTCAACCATGGAAAGATAGATTGGGGGAACAGAGACCCACATGGAGGCCCAGACACATGGAGAGCTAAGCTGCTGGACGTGGCAACAAGATACTTTCTAAGTCAACACGTGAAGGGACCGACAAGAATGAGAGGAGATGATGAACGAGTCATGCATGATCTGATATTTACCCTATATGAGTCGCATATAAGGGAAGTTAAGTTGGAAGCCCCCCCCCCCCCCAAACCTTGGAATGAGTGATCATAGTGTTTTGAAATTTGAGTATCTGGTTGAGCTAGGAATTATCTCCCCCAAAAAAGAACTGGGAAACAAAGGGCTGGCATACCGAAAGGGAAACTATGAGGAGATGAATAAATTCCTGTGGGATATACAATGGGACACAGAACTCAGAACCAAGTCCGTACTAGACATGATGGACTATGTCACCCAAAAGTGTCAGAAAGTTGTAAGCAGGTTTGTCCCGGCCCGACAGGAAAAAACAGCGATGCAAAAGAAGAATCCGTAGTTTAATAGGGAATGTATGAAAGCAAAGGAGCTGAACAAAAGAGCATGGAGGAACTTCCGTAATAACAGAACACCAGAAAGTAGAGAGAGATACCAGAGAACCAGGAACGAGTATGTTAGTGTGAGAAGAGCAGCTGAGAAAAGGTATGAAAATGATATAGCTAATAAAGCCAAGACCGAACCAAAGCTACTAAACAGTCACATCAGGAGGAAGACAACAGTGAAGGAACAGGTGATGAAACTTAGGGTGGGCGAGGACAGGTTCACAGAGAATGACAAAGAGGTGCATGAGGAAGTCAACAAAAGGTTCCAGGAAGTCTTTACAATAGAACAAGGAGAAGTCACTGCACTAGGAGAGGTAGCAGCAAACCAAGCGACCTTGGAAAGGTTCGAAATTACATGAGATGAGGTCAAGAAGCACCTATTGGAGCTGGACGTGAGAAAAGCTGTTGGGCTGGACGGAATCTCACCATGGGTATTGAAAGAGTGTGCAGGAGCATTTTCTTTGCCACTCTTCATAGTGTATAGTAGGTCACTGGAAATGGGAGACCTACCAGAAATATGGAAGACTGCTAATGTAATCCCAATATACAAAAAGGGTGACAAACTAGAGGCACTGAACTACAGGCCAGTGTCCTTAACTTGTATACCATGAAAGGTGATGGAGAAGATTGTGAGTAAAAACCTAGTAACACATCTGGAGATAAGAGACTTCATGAAAACCCATCAACATGGGTTCAGGGAGGGTAAATCTTGCCTAACAGGCTTAATAGAATTCTACGATCAGGTGACAAAGATTAAGCAAGACAGAGAAGGATGGGCGGACTGCATTGTTTTGGACTGTCGGAAATCCTTTGACACAGTACCCCATAAAAGGCAGATGCATAAGCTGGAGAAACAGGCAGGAGTAACTGGTAGGGCGCTCCAATGGATAAGGGAGTACCTAAGCAATAGGAAGCAGAAAGTTACAGTGAGGGGTGAGACCTCAGATTGGCGTGAAGTCACCAGTGGATTCCCACAGGGCTCTGTACTCGGACCTATCCTGCTTCTGATATACGTAAATGATCTCCCAGAGGGCATAGACTCATTCCTCTCAATGTTTGCTGACGACGCCAAAATTATGAGAAGGATTAAGACAGAGGAGGACAGCTTGAGGTTTCAAGAAGACCTGGACAAGCTGCAGGAATGGTCGAACAAATGGCTGTTAGAGTTTAACCCAAGCAAATATAATATAATGAAGATAGGAGTGGGAAGCAGGAGACCAGATACAAGGTATCACTTGGGAGATGAAATACTTCAGGAGTCAGAGAGAGAGAAAGACCTTGGGATTGATATCACGCCAGACCTGTCCCCTGAAGCTCATATCAAGAGGATAACATCAGCAGCATATGCCAGGTTGGCTAACATAAGAACGGCCTTTAGAAACTTGTGTAAAGAATCTTTTAGAACATTATATACCACATATGTCAGACCAATCCTGGAGTATGCGGCTCCAGCATGGAGTCCATATCTAGTCAAGCATAAGACTAAACTGGAAAAGGTTCAAAGGTTTGCCACCAGACTAGTACCCGAGCTGAGAGGCATGAGCTACGAGGAGAGACTACGGGAATTATACCTCACTTCGTTGGAAGACAGAAGGGTTAGGGGGGACATAATCACCACATACAAGATTCTCAAGGGAATTGATAGGGTAGATAAAGACAGTCTATTTAACACAAGGGGCACACGCACTAGGGGACACAGGTGGAAACTGAGTGCCCAAATGAGCCACAGAGATATTAGAAAGAACTTCTTTAGCGTCAGTGTGGTTGACAAATGGAATGCATTAGGAAGTGATGTGGTGGAGGCTGACTCCATACACAGTTTCAAGTGTAGATATGATAGAGCCCAATAGGCTCAGGAATCTGTACACCTGTTGATTGCCGTTTTAGAGGCGGGACCAAAGAGCCAGAGCTCAACCCCTTAAACCCAACTAGGTTAGTACACACAACATGCACACACACGCACACGCACTCACTCACCAAGCGTGTTATTCCTATCAGTCCTGGTTTCCCCTCGAAACGGTGTAAGGCAGAAATTGAGAAGGTATTCTGAGAGGGTCGTTCTTAAGACAGGAAGACTTGGGGGAGAGAGACATCCGCTGTGCAACCTCCCCATACCACCCCTCCATCCACACACCCCACTCCACCCGCTCCATCTCTCCCCCCACCCCATCTCAAACCACCCCCCTCCATCTTCTCCTGTCTGGCACCCTACCAACACACCGCTAATTCTCTTTCTGTGTCCGGCCGGTCCCTTCCCCCGTCCTGTTTACCCCATCCCCCCGAAACTCAACCACTCCACACACACACACACACACACACATACACACACACACACACACACACACACACACACACACACACACACACACACACACACACACACACACACACACACACTGTCTCCTGGGACTTTTGAGGTCAAGTGAGAAGTGAGAGACAGAGGGAGACAGACAGACTCTATATACAAGCTCTTACTCTGTCCTTATATCCCAGATCTTATTGCCCTAATATCCCAACTCATATTGTCCTCATATCCCGGCTTTTTAGTATGTCATCATATCCCAGTTGTCCTCATATCGCGTGTGTCTCGGACTTTGTTTCCGGTCCTGCACCAGGGGTCAAGTGCAGCCAAGATCACCGTACCAAAACAAGTGTTTCAAACTGTTATGTTTCATACAGCTTCTGTTACACCTTCATGTCGATCGAGGCCTCCAAAGCCGGCATTCACCAGGACACTCACACAAAATCCCGCCATTCTTTGGCGGGACCAAAGAGCTAGAGCTCAACCCTACGCAAGCACAATTAGGTGAGTACGAAGGGCCTTGAGAAACATCCGCAGGAAAACAATATCAATAATGCCGTGAATATTGTGTTTGTGAGTTAGTGAAAAGTTTCATCATTTCATTTTTTTGTATACTAGAAATGTTTTAGCATACTGTACATTCGTAAGTTTTATAAGCAAATTTAAGTGATGATACTCATATTCCATGAGAAAATCAACTGGAGCTAGCTGAGTGGACAGCGCTTGGGATTCGTAGTCCTGAGGTTCCGGGTTCAATCGCAGATGGAGGCGGAAACAAATTGGCAGAGTTTCTTTCACCCCATTTACCCTGGTGCCCCTGTTCACCTAGCAATAAATGGGTACCTGGTAGTTAGACAGCTGCTGCGGGCTACTTCCTAGGAAGTTTGGAGGCCTATACTGTAGGCAGTCCAAGTTTTACACACAGTCTTTCATGTAAACACAAGGTTTTTCCCATATAATAATTATGTAAACATGTTTGAAACACATATGTAATACCTAAGGTAAGTGGGTGCTATACGTTAGTGGGTGCCCATGTGTCCACATATGTAAACATATGTGTATTGTAATATATTGAATCAGACCGAAAGGGTAAGGTTAATGATTCTAACACGAATCTTCTCATTATTTCTTACGTTTTTCTTCACTGGCGTGGGAGTTGAAAAATTAACTCTCCAAAGTTCATTTTCACACTATTTGGGTCTGGTGTCTAGGGATGCGTTTCGCAAGGTCACTTCTTACATTCTCAAAGACAAGTTTCCTATGAATAATAAAGATTAAACCACCCAAGAGGTGGCAAGGGCATGAATAGCCCGTAAAAGCATATCATTTTGTTGTTATAGATTCAACTACTTGCAAGAAGTTCCAAGTAGCACGGGCTATGGAGAGCCCGTAGTGGACTTACCTGGCACAGGAGCGGTGCTGTGTGACAAGCTTACCATATGCAGGCGATGAGTCACAATAACGTGGCTATCTTGAGGTTATCTTGAGACTATTTCGGGGCTTTGGTGTCCCCGCGGCCCAGTCCTCGACCAGGCCTCCATCCCCAGGAAGCAGCCCGTGACAGCTGACTAACACCCAGGTACCTATTTTACTGCTAGGTAACAGGGGCATAGGGTGAAAGAAACTCTGCCCATTGTTTCTCGCCTGGGATCGAACCCAAGACCACAGGATCACAAGTCCAGTGTGCTATCCTGAGGCTTGTAACACTCTTGTAACATAACATAGAAGAGGCTTGTAACACTCTTGGAACACAACTTAGGGACAACAGAAAATGTTGAGTAAGTACTGGGATGCTGAGCGTGTGAGGAGTGGTCAGCCAGCTTCAACATTGATCAAGTGACTGAAGGTTTAATATGCCAGTGAGGGCAGTTATTACTATGTAAAACACTGGTATTATAGAGCAAGATAAGGACCAGCTATCACTTACTTAACTGGGATGCCCAGGACAGTCAGTAGAGCAGTAGCCAACACAGACACCACAGCGTCGAGGGAAGGTGGAAGCCGCGTGTTATTGTTTACTCTTGAGGCCATGGGGCTAAAGTATTATGACCACACCACACACTACAATGTGAAGGGACGACGACGTATCGGTCCGTCATCAAGCTTACCATGTTGTTGTTTCAGATTTAGCTACTCAGAACGAAGTGTCCATGTGTCCATGTAGCACGGGCTATGGTGAGCCCGTGACTGAGCTTACCATGATTGATGAAGATTAAGCCACCCTAAAGGTGGCACGGGCATGAATAGCCCGTAAGTGGTGGCCCTTTTGAGCCATTACCAGTATCAATAGATGATACTGGAGATCTGTGGAGATGCGACTGCACCCTGCGTGACGGGAGATGTCTCCCGTGGAGCTTACCAGATTGATTGATTGATAAAGATTAAGCCACCCAAGAGGTGGCACGGGCATGAATAGCCCGTAAGTGGTACATTTTTTTTCTCAGTATTCTGAGGTTGCATTTAACCATCAAGCTGTTATCGCGGGGGAGGATACTGCTGCACAGTCTTTATGAGGGTGTCCAGCTGCTGGACACCTTTGTTGACCAGGAGAGTGGCTGTGTTGATGGCTTCAGGGTGGCCACTGCATGATTCAGGAACTCTTAAAGCTCTTCTAAGGTCATTGGTTGCTTCATAAGAACATAAGAACATAAGAACAAAGGTAACTGCAGAAGGCCTATTGGCCCATACGAGGCAGCTCCTATTCTATAACCACCCAATCCCACTCATATACTTGTCCAACCCGTGCTTGAAACAATCGAGGGACCCCACCTCCACAATGTTATGCGGCAATTGGTTCCACAAATCAACAACCCTGTTACTGAACCAGTATTTACCCAAGTCTTTCCTAAATCTAAACTTATCCAATTTATATCCATTGTTTCGTGTTCTGTCCTGTGTTGATACTTTTAATACCCTATTAATATCCCCCCGGTTATGTCCATTCATCCACTTGTAAACCTCTATCATGTCACCCCTAACTCTTCGCCTTTCCAGTGAATGCAACTTAAGCTTTGTTAATCTTTCTTCATATGAAAGATTTCTAATTTGGGGAATTAACTTAGTCATCCTACGCTGGACACGTTCAAGTGAATTTATATCCATTCTATAATATGGCGACCAAAACTGAACTGCATAATCTAAATGGGGCCTAACTAGAGCAAGATATAGCTTGAGAACCACACCAGGTGTCTTGTTACTAACGCTGCGATTAATAAATCCAAGTGTCCGATTTGCCTTATTACGAACATTTATGCATTGATCCTTTTGTTTTAAATTCTTACTAATCATAACTCCCAGATCCCTTTCACAATCCGACTTCGCAATCACAACACCATCTAGCTCGTATTTTGTAACTCTATCATCATTACCTAACCTCAGAACTTTACATTTATCAGCATTAAACTGCATCTGCCAATCCTTTGACCATTTCAAAACCCTATCTAGATCAACTTGAAGTGATAGTGAGTCCTCCTCCGAATTAATTTCCCTACCGATTTTCGTATCATCGGCAAATTTGCAAATGTTGCTACTCAAACCTGAATCTAAATCATTTATATATATTATAAACAACAGAGGTCCCAGGACAGAGCCTTGAGGCACTCCACTTACAACATTTTCCCACTCTGACTTGATTCCATTTATACTAACTCTCTGTTTCCTTTGGTATAGCCATGCCCTAATCCAGCTTAATATAGCACCCCCAATACCATGAGACTCTATTTTTTTAATCAGTCTTTCATGTGGCACTGTATCAAAAGCTTTGCTAAAGTCAAGGTATACAACATCGCAATCCTTACCACTATCAACTGCCTCAACAATGCTAGAATAAAAAGATAACAAATTTGTTAAACATGAACGGCCATTTATAAAACCATGTTGCGACTCAATTATTAATTTATGTTTTTCAAGATGAAGACGAATTTTATTTGCTATTATAGATTCGAGTAACTTTCCCACAATAGACGTTAGGCTAATTGGTCGATAGTTAGACGCAAGTGATCTATCTCCTTTCTTAAAAACTGGTATCACATTAGCAACTTTCCAAAACTCTGGCACTCTGCCTGACTCTATTGATTTATTAAATATGGTTGACAGTGGGTCACAAAGCTCCTCTTTGCATTCTTTAAGCACCCTAGCAAACACTTCATCCGGCCCTGGGGATTTGTTTGGTTTGAGTTTTACTATTTGTTTAAGAACATCCTCCCTGGTAACTGCTAAACTCGTCAACCTGTCCTCGTCCCCACCCACATAGACTTGTTCGGCTGAAGGCATATTGTTAAGTTCCTCTTTAGTAAATACAGATACAAAATATTTATTAAAAATACTACTCATCTCTTCATCACTATCTGTTATTTGACCTGTCTCAGTTTTTAATGGACCTATCCTTTCCCTAGTCTTAGTACGATATAACTGAAAAAACCCTTTAGGATTTGTCTTTGCTTGCCCTGCTATGCGAACTTCATAGTTTCTTTTTGCTTTCCTTATCTCTTTTTTAACATTTCTAACCAGTTGTACGAATTCCTGTTCTAAAGTGACCTCCCCATTTTTAATCCTTTTGTACCAAGCTCTCTTTTTACCTATAAGGTTCTTCAAATTCTTTGTTATCCACTTTGGGTCATTAGTATACGATCTATTCAATTTGTATGGTATACTACGTTCCTGTGCTTTGTTTAGAATATTCTTAAATAAGTTATATATTGAATCCACATCGAAATCCCCATTTAAGTCACCTATCGCTGGGTTCATGTCTCGCTCCAAGACCGGCCCACACCCCATACCCAAGCCTTTCCAATCAATTTGACCCAAAAAATTTCTTAGGCTATTAAAATCAGCTTTTCGGAAATCTGGCACTTTAACAGAATTTTCTCCTACTGGTCTATTCCATTCTATGCTAAATCTGATTTCTTTGTGATCACTGCTCCCTAGCTCACTCCCTATTTCGATGTCATTAATTTGCGTTTCCCTGTTAGTTAACACTAAATCTAAAATATTATTTTCCCGTGTTGGTTCCTTAATGTGTTGCGTAAGAAAGCAATCGTCAATTAATTCTAGAAAATCTTCTGCTTCACTATTCCCTGTTTTGTTCAACCAGTTTATTCCGCTAAAATTAAAGTCACCCATGACATAAATACTGTTAGATCTAGATGCTCTAGATATTTCATCCCATAGATGCTTTGCTTCCATTCTGTCTAAATTTGGTGGCCTATATATTACTCCTATTATAATATTATTAGCTTTTTCGTTTAATTCAATCCAAATAGTTTCTGTGTGTGGCTCTGTTTTGATTCCCTCTTTGAGACTACATTTCAAATTGTCCCTAACATATATGGCTACTCCACCTCCTCGTCTAATATATCTATCTGTGTGAAATAGTTTAAATCCATATATTTGATATTCAGCTAATAGTTCTCTATTTTCTACATTCATCCACGTTTCGGTAAGTGCAATAATATCTATTTTTTCTGTGCAGACAAGAGCATTTAATTCGTTAATTTTATTTCTTAGACTTCTACTGTTAGTGTAATATACCCTAAGTGAATTGTTATTTTGCGGACCTTCTCTTTCCCTGATCGTTTTGCCAATTCCTTTCTCCCACAAACACATACTTTTATTACCTCCTTCCTCCAAATCAATTCCCATACCTCTATCTACTAACAGTTTAAACCCAAACAAACACCTCTAACCACTTCTTCTAGCGAGTTCGCAACAGCAACAACCCCAGCTCTCGATAGATGCACTCCATCACGAGCATACATTTCATTTCTTCCATAGAAGTGTTCCCAGTTGTCTATGAAAGATATTGCATTTGATTTGCAATATCTTTCCATCCGGCAATTGACACCAAGTGCCCTCGATATCCATTCATTTCCCACTCCCTTTCTTGGAAGAATGCCACATATGATCGGGATTCCTCCCTTGCTCCTAACTAACTCTATGGCTGTTTTATACCTCTGAATCAGTTCCTCACTCCTGACTCGACCAACATCATTTCCTCCCACGCTAATGCAAATAATGGGATTGTTCCCATTACCAGCCATAATATCATTCATGTTGTTTATAATATCACCAATGCCAGCTCCGGGATAGCAAACCCTTAACCTGTTCCCCCTATCTCTAGCACAAAACGTTCTATCCAAATACCTTATCTGGGAATCTCCCACAACTAATGTTTGCTTAGGTACTTCCTTTACTTTCTGAGGGGCCTGCGCTTCCTTTCTCTTCGTTGCTTTCCCTTTTGCGCGATCCACAGTCTCTCCACAGCACTCGTCCTCCAAAACGTCAAATGAATTTGAAGTTGCTATGGCGTTTGAAGGCGGCTTTATCAAAGTCTTCTTAAGGCCCCTGTCTTTCGCAACTCTCCAAGACGAGGTCCCTTTACTGCTGGTCTCCTCCTTCGTTACTTCTCGTTGTTTTTTAAGCTGACGCACCTCCTCCCGCAGAGAGTCCAACTCTGTCCTCAGGGCTCCCACTAGAGTCACCAGGTCCTTCACTACAACTTCCATATTGCTATGATAATATAACAACACTCAGGAGCTCCGGTTAACACAACCTCTCACTGTGACTTCACCTGACCGACTTCACATTCCAGAAGATAGTGAAGTAATGGCTTTTCTGTGACAGTTTGGCAGAAGATGCACTCTCTCTGTCGGGGTTCACCAATCTCCCAGTTGCATCTGTAACCTAGACGTAGTCTATATAGCATAACTGCTATTTCCCTGTGTATTGCTTTTGGGATATTTAACCTTTCTAATTTGGTTGCCTGAAGATACCATGTTGCAGAGGGCGAACCTTCAGCTATTATCTGGTGCAGGTCGGCTTTGTTGAGATGTGAGAGTTTTTTGGTGATGATGTTTTTTATGTTCTCTAGGCTGGGTTGAATTGTTTTATGTATCACTGGATGACGAGTTGCCAATTTGGCAATTTCATCAGCTTTTTCATTTAATGGGATTCCAATATGGGATGGGATCCAGTTTAAAGTTATGTTGAGTCCTTTGCCTTTAGCGACTGCTCCAAGATACAAAATGGTGGTAATTATTTCCACATTATCTTTCCACTGTTTTTGTCCTAGTATTTGAAGTGCAGCTTTTGAGTCTGTGTGTGTGATTGCATTTTGAGTGTTTTGTGCAATCACATATGCGAATGCCTGTTGTATGGCAAACAGCTCAGTTTGGGTTGATGATACTAGTCCTCCCAGTCTCCAATATGCCTGAACGCTGGTCGTGCAAAGAGCAGCGCCAGCACTTTCATTTTCTGTGTCCACCGATCCGTCTGTGAAGATGTGGGTGGCTCCTGCTACTGCTATGCTATACATTTGCTCTTCTATTACGCGCCTTAGGATTGTCGGATCATAGGCAGCCTTTTTCATTGGGAGACTTTCTATTACTATTTTGAAAGTAGGCTCTTCCCACGGCGCGGAAGGAGTGTAATTTGGGTGTGGATGATCACCCTCTCTATCAAGAATCATGTTTTTTAAATGTAATCTGTTTAGGACTTTTCCTGCTCTTGCAACCCAAGAGTTTCCATTGTTTTGGCCTAGTCCAACCACCAAAGCCTGCCGTACTGGGATTGGATCAGAAGAAATAATTATCTTACTGATAATTGTAGCTGTCCTTTGTGATATTCTTTCTTGTAGAGAGAGCAAACTACTGGAGAGACTGGAGAGCCGTCTCCAGTCTAAGAGTTTCAAGCCTGGTCCACATGGGGGCTCCCAGTGCAGCTCTCATAGCATTGTTTTGGGCAACTTCAAGCTTTTTCCACTGTTGGTGTGATAGATTTGTGAGTGCAGGTGCGGCATAATCGATCACTGATCTGACTGCCTGTACATAGTATGTGCGAAGGACTTGCAGATTGGCTCCTCCAGAAAGGGAGGTTAGCGACCTGAGGATTGCCGTCCGGGCCACAGTTCGCTCTCTCAAGTATGTGACCTCAGCATTAAAATTCATGTGTGTGTCCAGGATGATACCTAGATACTGATAGGTGTCCACCCATTCAATTGGTTGACCCTGTACTGTGAGTTGGATGTTGGGCTTCGCATGATAAGGGAAGGAGGCGAGGCAATAAATAGGCAAGAGAGAGGAGAGGAGAAGAAAATCTTAGAGGAAGAAAAAGCAAGGCAAAAGGCACGAAAGGTAAGGTGTAATAAAAGGATAGTAATAGGAATAAGAACATAAGAACAAAGGTAACTGCAGAAGGCCTATTGGCCCATACGAGGCAGCTCCTATTTATAACCACCCAATCCCACTCATATACTTGTCCAACCCGCGCTTGAAACATTCGAGGGACCCCACCTCCACAATGTTACGCGGCAATTGGTTCCACAAATCAACAACCCTGTTACTGAACCAGTATTTACCCAAGTCTTTCCTAAATCTAAACTTATCCAATTTATACCCATTGTTTCGTGTTCTGTCTTGTGTTGATACTTTTAATACCCTATTAATATCCCCTTTGTTATGTCCATTCACCCACTTGTAAACCTCTATCATGTCACCCCTAACTCTTCGCCTTTCCAGTGAATGCAACTTAAGCTTTGTTAATCTTTCTTCATATGAAAGATTTCTAATTTGGGGAATTAACTTAGTCATCCTACGCTGGACACGTTCAAGTGAATTTATATCCATTCTATAATATGGCGACCAAAACTGAACTGCATAATCTAAATGGGGCCTAACTAGAGCAAGATATAGCTTGAGAACCACACCAGGTGTCTTGTTACTAACGCTGCGATTAATAAATCCGAGTGTCCGATTTGCCTTATTACGAACATTTATGCATTGATCCTTTTGTTTTAAATTCTTACTAATCATAACTCCCAGATCCCTTTCGCAATTCGACTTCGCAATCTCAACACCATCTAGCTCGTATCTTGTAACCCTATCATCATTACCTAACCTCAGAACTTTACATTTATCAGCATTAAACTGCATCTGCCAATCCTTCGACCATTTCAAAACCCTATCTAGATCAACTTGAAGTGATAGTGAGTCCTCCTCCGAATTAATTTCCCTACCGATTTTCGTATCATCGGCAAATTTGCAAATGTTGCTACTCAAACCTGAATCTAAATCATTTATATATATTATAAACAACAGGGGTCCCAGGACAGAGCCTTGAGGCACCCCACTTACAACATTTTCCCACTCTGACTTGACTCCATTTATACTAACTCTCTGTTTCCTTTGGTATAGCCATGCCCTAATCCAGCTTAATATAGCACCCCCAATACCATGAGATTCTAACTTTTTAATCAGTCTTTCATGTGGTACTGTATCAAAAGCTTTGCTAAAGTCAAGGTACACAACATCGCAATCCTTACCACTATCAACTGCCTCAACAATGCTAGAATAAAAAGATAACAAATTTGTTAAACATGAACGGCCATTTATAAAACCATGTTGCGACTCAATTATTAATTTATGTTTTTCAAGATGAAGACGAATTTTATTTGCTATTATAGATTCGAGTAACTTTCCCACAATAGACGTTAGGCTAATTGGTCGATAGTTAGACGCAAGTGATCTATCTCCTTTCTTAAAAACTGGTATCACATTAGCAACTTTCCAAAACTCTGGCACTCTGCCTGACTCTATTGATTTATTAAATATGGTTGACAGTGGGTCACAAAGCTCCTCTTTGCATTCTTTAAGCACCCTGGCAAACACTTCATCCGGCCCTGGGGATTTGTTTGGTTTGAGTTTTACTATTTGTTTAAGAACATCCTCCCTGGTAACTGTTAAACTCGTCAACCTGTCCTCGTCCCCACCCACATAGACTTGTTCGGCTGAAGGCATATTGTTAAGTTCCTCTTTAGTAAATACAGATACAAAATATTTATTAAAAATACTACTCATCTCTTCATCACTATCTGTTATTTGACCTGTCTCAGTTTTTAATGGACCTATCCTTTCCCTAGTCTTAGTACGATATAACTGAAAAAAAACTTTAGGATTTGTCTTCTTTGTTATCCACTTTGGGTCATTGGTATTCGATCTATTCAATTTGTATGGTATACTACGTTCCTGTGCTTTGTTCAGAATATTCCTAAACAAGTTATATATTGAATCGACATCGAAATCCCCATCCACGTCACCCATCGCCGGGCCCATGTCTCGCTCCAAGACCGGCCCCCACCCCACACCCAAGACTTTCCAATCAATTTGACCCAAAAAATTTCTAAGGCTACCAAAATCAGCTTTTCGAAAATCTGGCACTTTAACAGAATTTTCTCCTACAGGTCTATTCCATTCTATGCTAAATCTGATTTCTTTGTGATCACTGTTCCCTAGCTCACTCCCTATTTCGATGTCATTAATTTGTGTTTCCCTGTTAGTTAACACTAAATCTAAAATATTATTTTCCCGTGTTGGTTCCTTAATGTGTTGCGTAAGAAAGCAATCGTCAATTAATTCTAGAAAATCTTCTGCTTCACTATTCCCTGTTTTGTTCAACTAGTTTATTCCACTAAAATCAAAGTCACCCATGACGTAAATACTGTTAGATCTAGATGCCCTAGATATTTCATCCCATAGATGCTTTGCTTCCATTCTGTCTAAATTTGGTGGCCTATATATAACTCCTATTATAATATTATTTGCTTTTTCGTATAATTCTATTCAAATAGTTTCTGTGTGTGGCTCAGTTTTGATTCCCTCTTTGAGACTACATTTCAAATTGTCCCTAACATATATGGCTACTCCCCCTCCTCGTCTAATATATCTATCTGTGTGAAATAGTTTAAATCCATTTATTTGATATTCAGCTAATAGTTCTCTATTTTCTACATTCATCCACGTTTCGGTAAGTGCAATAATATCTATTTTTTCTGTGCAGAAAGAGCATTTAATTCGTTAATTTTATTTCTTAGACTTCTACTGTTAGTGTAATATACCCAAAGTGAATTGTTATTTTGAGGCCCTTCTCTTTCCCTGATCATTTTGCCAATTCCTTTCTCCCACAAACACATACTTTTATTACCTCCTTCCTCCAAATCAATTCCCATACCTCTATCTACTAACAGTTTAAACCCAAACAAACACCTCTAACCACTTCTTCCAACGAGTTCGCAACAGCAACAACCCCAGCTCTCGATAGATGCACCCCATCACCTATTCCTATAGTAATAGGAATAAGCAAGGGCTCGTTAGAGAAAATGAGGGGAAAGAAAAAGAAAAAAGGAAAGAGAAAGAGAGATAAAGGGAAGGGCAAGATTATGTTAAGTCATGTTTATTAGAAAGTTTAGAGCATTTGAGTATATATTTCGAAAGGGAAGAGTTAACACCAACAAGGCCAGGACTCAAGTTCATGTTGGGTACATTGTGTATTTGAGCCGATTCAACAAGACGGCGTCTGTGAAGAGTAGAGGAAGGAAAGATTATTTTGGAGGAAGACCAATCAATAGGATGATTAGAATCCCTAACATGACAGAAGAGAGCATTGAACAAATCCGCAAGGGCCGTGACGAGGATTCGAGCCTGCGTCTGAGAGCATCCCAGACGCTGACTTAATCGACTGCTTAAACATGGTTACAGGATGCTCTCGGACGCAGGTTCGAATCCTCGTCACGGCCCTTGTGGATTTGTTCATTTGATGCATCACGCCATTGTGATTTCTGTGTGTAAGAGAGCATTGTTTGTGTCTGCAGACTTAACACTTCTATTGTGTTCTTTAAGTCTGTCATTAAGTGTACGGCCAGTTTCACCAAAGTATTGGAGAGGACAAGATGAAAAGGAAATAGGGTAGACACCAGCAGCATTAGAAGCAGGAGGAGCAGTTTGGACTAGATTACTACGAAGTGAGTTAGTTTGTCGAAAGGCGAGCTTTATGTCAAGAGGACGAAAGGTATTGGTAAAGGTTTTGAGTTCAGATATGAAGGGAAAGCAGAGCACAGTGCTACTAGTGTTGGTTTAGGATGAAAGAAATTTCGTTTACCTTGAGAATAGGCACAGTTGATAAAATGCAAAGGGTAACCAAGGATAGAGAATGATTTGTAGATAAAGCCAGTATCAGAATCAAGAAACTGAGGGTCGCTGATGCGTAGAGCGCGGAGGGAGAGAGAGACGAAGACACTTTCCTTTTTTATTAATCATGTCTCTTTTTGATAGTCTTGTATCTTTCAAAGACGTGATGTTAATTTTATGTAGCTTTCCCTCCTAACTCATACGTCTCAGTTCTGAAACAAGTCTGATGTCATACATCTGAACTTTCTCTAACTTCGCCATGTGCTTGACGAGATATGGACTCCACGATGGAGCTGCATACTCCCGGACTGGTCTGACATATGTGGGATACAAGATTATGAATGATTCATTGCATCAATTTCTAAAGGGGATTCTTATGTTGGCCATCTTAAGAACTGCCTATAGAAATGTTTGTAAGGAATTATTCAGAGCCTCGTATATCGCATCAGTTATATGTCAGGTAAACAATGAAGTATGCGCTGGGTATGTGTATTTACTATTTGTGTCTGCAGAATACAAGCAAACTCTATTCATAATTTTAAAATTAGGTATGATAGGGAAATGGGACCGGAGTCATTGCTGTAAACAACCGATGGCTGGAAAGGCGGGATCCAAGAGTCAATGCTCGATCCTGCAAGCACAAATAGGTAAGTACAAATAGGTGACTACACACACACACACACACATACATTCATAAATATATATAACCTCAGGTAGCAGCCCGTAGCAGATGCCTTACTCCCAGGTACCTATTTACTGCTAGGTGAACAGACGCATCATGATGAAAGAAACTCTACCCATTTGCTACTGCCTCGGCCAGGAATCTAACCCGGGATATTAGGACTATAATGACCAAGCGCTGTCCACTCAGCCACGAGGCCCCTAAAGATGAATATCTCTTAGACCGTCAAAAGAAGAAGCGACACATTCTAGTTAATAATGTTAACAACTTTGCCTTCAGGGAGACTCGAACTCCCGACCTCTGGTTTACTAGACCAGCGCTCTGCCCACTGAGCTATGGAGGCTCTCCGAGGTTGTCTGTGTGTGTACTCACCAAGTTGTACTCACCTAGTTGTGCTTGCGGGGGTTGAGCACTGGCTCTTTGGTCCCGCCTCTAAACCGTCAATCAACAGGTGTACAGGTTCCTGAGCCTATTGGGCTCTATCATATCTACACTTGAAACTGTGTATGGAGTCAGCCTCCACCACATCACTTCCTAATGCATTCCATTTGTCAACCACTCTGACACTAAAAAAGTTCTTTCTAATATCTCTGTGGCTCATTTGGGCACTCAGTTTCCACCTGTGTCCCCTAGTGCGTGTGCCCCTTGTGTTAAATAGCCTATCTTTATCAACCCTGTCGATTCCCTTGAGAATCTTGAATGTGGTGATCATGTCCCCCCTAACTCTTCTGTCTTCCAACGAAGTGAGGTTCAATTCCCGTAGTCTCTCCTCGTAGCTCATACCTCTCAGCTCGGGTACTAGTCTGGTGGCAAACCTTTGAACCTTTTCCAGTTTACTCTTATGCTTGACTAGATATGGACTCCATGCTGGAGCCGCATACTCCAGGATTGGTCTGACATATGTGGTATATAATGTTCTGAAAGATTCCTTACACAAGTTTCTAAAGGCCGTTCTTATGTTAGCCAACCTGGCATATGCTGCTGATGTTATCCTCTTGATATGAGCTTCAGGGGACAGGTCTGGCGTGATATCAACCCCCAGGTCTTTCTCTCTCTCTGACTCTTGAAGTATTTCATCTCCCAAGTGATACCTTGTATCTGGTCTCCTGCTTCCTACTCCTATCATTATTACATTACATTTGCTTGGGTTAAACTATAACATCCATTTGTTCGACCATTCCTGCAGCTTGTCCAGGTTTTCTTGAAGCCTCAAGCTGTCCTCCTCTGTCTTAATCCTTCTCATAATTTTGGCGTCGTCAGCAAACATTGAGAGGAATGAGTCTATACCTTCTGGGAGATCATTTACGTATATCAGAAACAGGATAGGTCCAGGCACAGAGCCCTGTGGGACTCCACTGGTGACTTCCCGCCATTCTGAGGTCTCACCCCTCACTATAACTCTCTGCTTCCTATTGCTTAGGTACTCCCTTATCCACTGGAGCGCCCTACCAGTTACTCCTGCCTGTTTCTCCAGCTTATGCATCAACCTTTTATGGGGTACTGTGTCAAAGGCTTTCCGACAGTCCAAAAAAATGCAGTCCGCCCATCCTTTTCTTTCTTGCTTAATCTTTGTCACCTGATCATAGAATTCTATCAAGCCTGTAAGGCAAGATTTACCCTCCCTGAACCCATGTTGATGGGTTGTCACGAAGTCTCTTCTCTCCAGATGTGTTACTGGCCTGTAGTTCAGTGCCTCTTGTCTGTCACCCTTTTTAAATATTGGTACTATATTAGCAGTCTTCCATACTTCTGGTAGGTCTCCCGTTTCCAGTGACCTACTATACACTATGGAGAGTGGCAAGCTAAGTGCTCCTGCACACTCTTTCAATACCCTTGGTGAGATTCCATCCGGCCCAACAGCTTTTCTCACATCCAGCTCCAATAGGTGCTTCTTGACCTCATCTCTTGTAATTTCGAACCTTTCCAAGGTCACCTGGTTTGCTGCCACCTCTCCTAGCACCGTGACTTCTCCCTTTTCTATTGTAAAGACCTCCTGGAACCTTTTGTTGAGTTCTTCACACATCTCTTTGTCATTCTCTGTGTACCTGTCCTCGCCCACCCTAAGTTTCATCACCTGTTCCTTCACTGTTGTCTTTCTCCTGATGTGACTGTGTAGTAGCTTTGGTTCGGTCTTGGCTTTATTAGCTATATCATTTTCATACCTTTCTCAGCTGCTCTTCTCACACTAACATACTCGTTCCTGGTTCTCTGGTATCTCTCTCTACTTTCTGGTGTTCTGTTATTACGGAAGTTCCTCCATGCCCTTTTGTTCAGCTCCTTTGCTTTCATACATTCCCTATTAAACCACGGATTCTTCCTTTGCTTCTCTGTTTTTTCCTGTTGGGCTGGGACAAACCTGCTTACAGCCTCCTGACATTTTTGGGTGACATAGTCCATCATGTCTTGTACAGACTTAGTTCCGAGTTCTGTGTCCCAATGTATATCCCATAGGAATTTATTCATCTCCTCGTAGTTTCCCTTTCTGTACGCCAGCCCTTTGTTTCCCAGTTCTTTTTTGGGGGTGATAATTCCTAGCTCAACCAGGTACTCAAAGCTCAATACACTATGATCACTCATTCCCAAGGGGGCTTCCAACTTAACTTCCCTTATATCCGACTCATTTAGGGTAAATATCAGATCAAGCAAGGCTGGTTCATCCCCTCCTCTCATTCTTGTCGGTCCCTTGACGTGTTGACTTAGAAAGTTTCTTGTTGCCACATCCAGCAGCTTAGCTCTCCATGTATCTGAGCCTCCATGTGGGTCTCTGTTCCCCCAATCTATCTTTCCATGGTTGAAGTCTCCCATGATTAGTAGCCTGGATCCGTTCCTGCTAGCCACAGAAGCTGCTCTCTCTATTATATTGATGGTATCCAAGTTGTTTCTATCATATTCCTGTCTGGGTCTTCTGACATTCGGTGGGGGGTTATATATGACTACTACTATAATTTTCTGTCCTCCAGTTGCTATGGTGCCTGATAAGTAGTCACTGAAACCTTCACAGTTCTGAATTACCATCTCTTCGAAACTCCAACCTTCTCTTAGTAGCAAAGCTACACCACCTCCTCCTCTCCCTTCTCTCTCTTTCCTCACTACATAGTAGCCCTGTGGAAACACTGCGTTTGTTATGGTGTTTGTTAGCTTTGTTTCTGTGAGTGCTATTATGTCTGGGTTTTCTTCTAGTGCCCATTCTCCGAGTTCACTTGTTTTATTAGTAATTCCATCTATGTTAGTGTACATTGCCTTGAAGCTCACTTTCTTCAGTTCATTTTCTTGTCCCTTTCTTGGCGAGCATTCTGCTGGTGTGGGAAGCTTTTCCGTGGGTGAGAAGATTTGTGAGGTGGTTTGCAGGGTTTCAGGGGAGTTTGGGGTGAGGGGTGGGGGTTTCATGGAAGGGGGGACAGGTAGGGTGTGGGTTAAGGAGATAGGGGGACATGGAGGATACGGGGTGAGGGGGGAGGAGGGATAGGGAGGGTATGGGATGAAGGTGGAGGGGGGACAGGGGGGGAAAGGTGGGAGGGGGGACATGATGGGAATGGGGAAGGGATGACAGGGTAAGAATGGGGTGGGGGGGGAGGGAGGGTTGGGTGGGGGCAGGTAGGGTGAGGGGAAGGGAGGGTTTCTATGCAGAGGGGGGTGGTGTGGTTGCCCTCCCCTCTGGTGTTGCTGGGATGCTGGTTTTGGGTTCGCCTCTTGTCTCTAGGACTGTTGTGTTGGGGGCTGTGATTTCCTGGTTTGCTTCTCCCTCCCTGCGCTTCCTCCTTGCCTCTGCTCTGTGTGTGTGTGTGTGTTTACTAGTTGTGTTTTTACGGGGGTTGAGCTTTGCTCTTTCGGCCCGCCTCTCAACTGTCAATGAACTGTTTACTAACTATTTTTTTTTTCCACACCACACACACACACACACACACCCCAGGAAGCAGCCCGTGACAGCTGACTAACTCCCAGGTACCTATTTACTGCTAGGTAACAGGGGCATTCAGGGTGAAAGAAACTTTGCCCATTTGTTTCTGCCTCGTGCGGGAATCGAACCTGCGCCACAGAATTACGAATCCTGCGCGCTATCCACCAGGCTACGAGGCCCCTGTGTGTGTACTCACCTAGTTGTACTCACCTAGTTGTGTTTGCGGGGGTTGAGCTCTGGCTCTTTGGTCCCGCCTCTCAACCGTCAATCAACAGGTGTACAGATTCCTGAGCCTATCGGGCTCTGTCATATCTACACTTGAAACTGTGTATGGAGTCAGCCTCCACCACATCACTTCCTAATGCATTCCATTTGTCAACCACTCTGACACTAAAAAAGTTCTTTCTAATATCTCTGTGGCTCATTTGGGCACTCAGTTTCCACCTGTGTCCCCTTGTGCGTGTTCCCCTTGTGTTAAATAGACTGTCTTTATCTACCCTATCAATCCCCTTCAGAATCTTGAATGTGGTGATCATGTCCCCCCTAACTCTTCTGTCTTCCAGCGAAGTGTGTGTGTGTGTGTGTGTGTGTGTGTGTGTGTGTGTGTGTGTGTGTGTGTGTGTGTGTGTGTGTGTGTGTGTGCGCGCGTGTGTGTGTGTGTGCGCGTGCGTGTGTAATTACCTAAGTCTGTGTGTGTACTCACCTATTTTAGGTGACACCCATTTATTTACTCACCTAGGTGTACTCACCTACTCACCGTCACCTGTGTGTGTGTGTGTGTGTATGTGTGCGTGTGTGAGTGTGTGTGGGTATTTTACGGCCTGCTTAAGCCAGTAATTGAGTTCTTTCTGCATAATATGTGCCTTATAGCCTCTTCTATAATTCTACTCCACGTCAATAGTAAATTCTCAAGAATGGGCGACACCTTCACCAATATATTATCTATCGAAGTATAACTGCAGATATGTACGCTGTGTCGCTTTCACCAACGACACTTATTATATCTGCAGTGTTCTCCCAATCCCGGTGAGTCCACTATCTTCAAGTATACGTCGTCCACGCTCAATGGTAATCACCGGCAAGTTCACCGGCAAGTTCACCTTCCTCAACATGGGCCAGTCCACACACACCGTATATTCACGATGTCCCAACACCCCACACCCGCTCTCCTGTAACACCCTGACAGAGAGTTTCAGCAACACGCTGACAGGGGTCACAAATAATAACTTCCAGGGGGTCTCTTACCACCCTACATTGCGTACAAGGCGGTCTCTTAGGTAAATTACAGGCACTCCAGTGTCCATTGTTGGTCGACCGACGGTAGCGGGAGTGTGGCTGCCGAGGTCGGTTGTTGCTCTGTCAGGGAGTGGTTGGGGACGGTGTCCGCCTGTACGCAAGTAACAGTTCCCTAGTTATCCCCTGGACTTTTCCTTTATTGTACTTGTTTTATCACCTGTCCCCGTATTGGTATAAATTAACGAGTTCTGTAATTTCTTTTCACTTGAGAATGAACCATGGAGGTTCGAAACGTCGTGCGATTTTGTAATTAGTGTAATATATTCTTCAGTTATTCAATTATTTTCTTCACCTAAAAAAAACATGACTTTTAGTGAACACCTCTTCCAGCTGAACCCTGATGCAAGAGCATTAGGGTTCCTGATGTAAGAGGGATAGAAGCCCTAAATCAGAAAATAGTAAATACGGAATATGCTGACATATTCAATGAGACATGCATAAAAGAAAACCTGCTGCCAGTATACACCAATATATATATATATATATATATATATATATATATATATATATATATATATATATATATATATATATATATATATGCGAACAAGCCAGAATGGTCCCCTGGACAATATGCAACTGAAAACTCACACCCAGAAGTGACTCGAACCCATACTCCCAGAAGCAACACAGCTGGTATGTACAAGACGCCTTAATCCACTTGACCATCACGACCGGACATAATGAGGTGATAGCCGAGGCTATTTGAACCACCCCACCGCCGGCACTCGGATAGTTATCTTGGGCATAGCATTTTACCAAATCACCTCATTCTTAGGGGCACACGTGAGGAACACAAATGCGAACAAGCCAGAATGGTCCCCTGGACAATATGCAACTGAATATTGCGGTGGAATATATTGCAGCCGGCGGTGGGGTGGTTCAAATAGCCTCGGCTATCACCTCATTATGTCCGGTCGTGATGGTCAAGTGGATTAAGGCGTCTTGTACATACCAGTTGCGTTGCTTCTGGGAGTATGGGTTCGAGTCACTTCTGGGGTGTGAGTTTTCAGTTGCATATTGTCCAGGGGACCATTCTGGCTTGTTCGCATTTGTGTTCCTCACGTGTGCCCCTAAGAATGAGGTGATTTGGTAAAATGCTATGCCCAAGATAACTATCCGAGTGCCGGCGGTGGGGTGGTTCAAATAGCCTCGGCTATCACCTCATTATGTCCGGTCGTGATGGTCAAGTGGATTAAGGCGTCTTGTACATACCAGTTGCGTTGCTTCTGGGAGTATGGGTTCGAGTCACTTCTGGGGTGTGAGTTTTCAGTTGCATATTGTCCAGGGGACCATTCTGGCTTGTTCGCATTTGTGTTCCACACGTGTGCCCCTAAGAATGAGGTGATTTGGTAAAATGCTATGCCCAAGATAACTATCCGAGTGCCGGCGGTGGGGTGGTTCAAATAGCCTCGGCTATCACCTCATTATGTCCGGTCGTGATGGTCAAGTGGATTAAGGCGTCTTGTACATACCAGTTGCGTTGCTTCTGGGAGTATGGGTTCGAGTCACTTCTGGGGTGTGAGTTTTCAGTTATATATATATATATATATATATATATATATATATATATATATATATATATATATATATATATATATATATATATATATATATATATATATATATATATATATATATATATATATATATTTATATATTGGTAGCAGTCTTTCTTGTAAACAAATGTTGTTGAATATGACCGAAAAGGTAAGATTAATAATTCTAACCCGAATCTTCTCAATATTTCTTATGTTTTTCTTCACTGTCGGTGGTAATAAAAATAGCAATTCTCCAAAATTCATTTTTTAATTGTGTGACGCCTGAACGCGTTTCGTATTACATTTTCAAAGACTTAATTTACACACAAATTCTTCGTACTTATACTCTATTGGATGAGGTGATATGGTACAAAAGTTTTGGGTGAAGTGACCAACACAAGACAGAACACGAAACAATGGGTACAAATTGGATAAGTGAACATATGAATCGAGGTAACTGCAGAAGGCCTATTGGCCCTTACTTCCTCTTGCTGCTTCCATATTGGTTCGGGATCTTGAAGTGGGTAGAACGTAGTTGTGCATTAATTGGCTATTGATTGGCTGTTATTGATTGTTGATTGCAATATTGCACAACAGTTTAAGAAAAAACTATGATAGAGAGAGTTACATTGTCTCATAACAATATTATATTAATATATTTGTGGGTTCAATGAGGCTTTTTCTTTAATCTTTTATTCCTACCGCTTATATCCTTCTGACCACTCTAAGCTAATCTATACTTTTTTCTGGTTAATTCTTTCCCCAGGAGATGGTGATCAGGATCTAGTGTCTGCCTCCACTCTTCCTTTGTGATTTCTTTCAGTCCGGTGTTGACAAAGGCCCAGATCGGCCGAAACGTTCATCTCTCTTTTTCCATTTCTCTGTGGGTTTTCCGCATACAAATGATGTGTTTCGTGATCGTTAATTGCATATATATAATATATATATATATATATATATATATATATATATATATATATATATATATATGTCGTACCTAATAGCCAGAACGCACTTCTCAGCCTACTATTCAAGGCCCGATTTGCCTAATAAGCCAAGTTTTCATGAATTAATGTTTTTTCGTCTACCTAACCTACCTAACCTAGCTTTTTTTGGCTACCTAACCTAACCTTACCTATAAATATAGGTTAGGTTAGGTTAGGTAGGGTTGGTTAGGTTCGGTCATATATCTACGTTAATTTTAACTCCAATAAAAAAAAATTGACCTCATACATAGAGAAAAGGGTTGCTTTATCATTTCATAAGAAAAAAACTATAGTAAATATATTAATTCAGGAAAACTTGGCTTATTAGGCAAATCGGGCCTTGAATAGTAGGCTGAGAAGTGAGTTCTGGCTACTAGGTACGACATATATGTATATATATATATATATATGTATATATATATATATATATATATATATATATATATATATATATATATATATATATATATATATATATATATATATATATATATATATATATATGTCGTACCTAATAGCCAGAACGCACTTCTCAGCCTACTATTCAAGGTCCGATTTGCCTAATAAGCCAAGTTTTCATGAATTAATGTTTTTTCGTCTACCTAACCTACCTAACCTAACCTAACCTAGCTTTTTTTGGCTACCTAACCTAACCTTACCTATAAATATAGGTTAGGTTAGGTTAGGTAGGGTTGGTTAGGTTCGGTCATATATCTACGTTAATTTTAACTCCTATAAAAAAAAATTGACCTCATACATAGAGAAAAGGGTTGCTTTATCATTTCATAAGAAAAAAACTATAGTAAATATATTAATTCAGGAAAACTTGGCTTATTAGGCAAATCGGGCCTTGAATAGTAGGCTGAGAAGTGAGTTCTGGCTACTAGGTACGACATATATATATATATATATATATATACTGAGATGTACTGAGATGTACTGAGTTCTTTGGGGCTTACAGTCCCCAAGCGGGCATAACGCTCATGAGTCAGATTTCGAATATTTCCGATATTTTGAAAACTGTACGGGGGTTTGGGCAAAATGTCACCCATCGCTGTTTTCACTAATTGGCATATTTTCGGTATAAAAATTTGTAATTTCAAACTCCAAAAATGTGCAGTGTATCAGGTATTTAACTTCAAAATACCGCTCATGAGTCAGATTTGCAAAATCTCCGGTATTTTGTAAATTGCAGAGGGTGTTGGGCAAAATGTCATCCATCGCTGTTTTCACTAATTGGCATATTTTCGGAATAAAAATTCGTAATTTCAAACTTCACATATGTATAGCGAACCAGAATTTTTCTAAAAAATAACGCTCATGAGTCAGATTTGCTATATCTTCGATATTTTGAAAACTGTAGGTGGGTTTAGGCAAAATGTCACCCATCGTTGTTTTCACTTATTGCCATATTTTCGGTATAAAAAGTCGTAATTTCAAACTCCAAATTTGTGTAGTGAGCCAGAATTTAACTAAAAAATGACGCTCATGAGTCAGATTTGCAAAATTCCGATATTTTGAAAACTGCAAGGGGATTTGGGCAAAATGTGATCCATCGCTGTTTTCATTAATTGACTTATTTTCGGAATAAAAATTCGTAATTTCACACTTCACATATGGGCAGTGAGCCAGAATTCGACTAAAAAATAACGCTCATGAGTTCGATATGCGATAATTCCGATATTTTGAAAAATGTGTGTGTGGGGGGGGGGGGGGGCCAATTTTGACCCATCGCTGTTTTCTCTAATTGGCATAGCTTCACACTTCAATATGTACAGTGAGCCAGAGTTAGGCTAAAAAATAAAACTCATGAGTCAGATATGCGCTATTTCCAATATTATGAAAACTGTACAGGGGTTTGGGCAAAATGTGACCCTTCGCCGTTTTCACTAATTGGCTTATTTTCGGTATTAAATTCATAATTTCAAACTCCAAATATGTGCAGTGACCCAGAATTCGGCTCAAAAATAAAGCTCATGAGTCAGATTTGCAATATATCCGATATTTTGAAAACTGTAGTGGGGTTTTGGCAAAATGTGACTCATCGCTGTTTTCACTAATTTCGCATTTTTTCAGTATAAAATATCGTAATTTCAAACCCCAAATATGTGTAGTGAGCCAGAATTCGGCTCATAAATACCGCTCCTGAGTCAGATTTGCGATATATCCAATATTTTGAAAACTTTAGGAGGGGTTTGGGCAAAATGTCACCCATCGCCGTTTTCACTAATTGGCATATTTTCGGTATAAAAAGTCATAATTTCAAACTCCAAATATGTGCAGTAAGCCAGAATTCGACTGAAAAATAACGCTTATGAGTCAGATTTGCAATATTTCCGATATTTTGAAAACTCTAGGGGGGGGGGGGAAACCTGACCCTTTGCCGTTTTCACTAATTGTTACATATTCGGTATAAAATGTCGTTTTACTGGCGCTGCCGAATAAACTCGCCCCTTAGGGCAAAATTAACAAAAAAAATTAAAATGGCAGTTAGTTCTGCTTGCGTTGAAGAGGCATAGTTCTCAATGCTTGCTCTTTTTTTTACTTGCGTTTATTTAAAGCATTAAGGCATTATTCCTAATTACAGTGTATGCTGCACCAGCCCTGCCATTGTAGGATTAGATGACCCATCAGTGTAGATTTTATCTAATTCATTTCCGGTTTCTTTATCCATTTCCTCAAGATAATTGTGCCTCATTTCTTGTGGTATCATATTGGACTTTTTCGTTGCCATTTCATTGATAATAATCTTGCATGAGTCATCCTCCCAGGGAGGTAACCTCTCTACAGGCATGAGCTCACGGGCTTGTTCAAGCAGGTGAAGCTCTTCGAGGTAGCAGACTGATCTGAGAAGCCATTTTCTGCTTCTCCTGTTTCATCCTGTAAGTAGCACAGAACTCAGTTTTTTCTTGGCAATATGATTGTAATAGGGATATCTGGCTATCCTAATTGCAAGCTTAGCATTCAGTTTGTTATTTCTGCTCTTAACACTGGGAAGGGACAACTCCTCTTGTAGATTAGACGTTTTGGCAGTTCTTGGAACTCCAAGAATGATTGTCAAGGCTTCATTTTGTATTCTTTCAAGTTTTTTTCATATCGTTTTGGGAATAAGTGCACAGAACTGGTGCGGCATAGTCTATGACGGAGCGCATACTCTGTGGCACATATAGGTTGATTATATGTAAGGCATTATTGTTTAAGTAAAGGGTTACTCCCAGTGATTCATACTCATCCCCCATGTGCAGGTCATCAATAATCTGTGCGGGAATGTTGTTATTTACGAAAGTGATGAGACCCCGTTTTCTTTCCCTTGAGGGCCGGGAGAACTTGCGATATCCGCTGAACCATGGGTTGAAGTCATCACCTACCATCGTCTCCTGTAGCACTATGACGTCAGTTTGGTGTTCACGGACGTACCTTGATTTTTTGTGTTTGGTCTTCTGTTCCCAGTACCCAGCTTCATTACTATGTATTTGAAAAAGTTTAACTCTGGTAACCACTTGCTGGACAATTTCTTTAGTGTACTATTAGGGAGTTGGGGATTTTAGAAACTGGTTACTGAACTTAACCAATACTTTACTTACTGTTGAACAGAGACCTCAGCCACTCCCTGATAAAAGTATGTTCAACCACGGCAACCACCTTGCCGCTGCCGTCAGTCGATCAGCAATAGACACTGGAGTCCATATAATAAGTTGGGAGATCACCCGCTTGTAATCGCCGTACACTCGGAGAGGGGTTCAATGTCACCTTTATTTGGGGTGCGGCTCCGAACTGGCCTATTGGTCATATGTACACACTCTCTCGAGTCGCCGTGACTCCTCCACACTCTCCTCATTATGGGATGATCTCCTAAATCCCCTTTATGATGTTGAACCTAGTGCCTCCTCACTGTTTGACGCTGAATACCTGACACATAAAAATATCTCCAACAACTTGGGATTGAATACCTGGCACTTAAAAATATACCCATCAAGAAAAGAAATCAATTTCTCACTTTATAGTGCGTTTTCATACCAATGTGCAATCAAGCACTCCCTCATACATATGAATGTGTCCATACGGTGCTCTGATCTATGTCCTGAGGTCCACCACCAAGAATATATGTCTGGGTCTTCAAAATCAGGTAGGTACTTCTGCAGTCCTTCCAATATCTGATGCAAATGAAGTCCCACCCAAATGCCTGTGAAGCTCCTCTTTGCAGCTGCACAAAAGAAACTTGTAGCTCCCCTACACTCGAAGTTCCACTCTACCAATGGAGTTCTACTCCTCAACTTGAAGTTCTGCTTCACTCTTGAATTTCATTCTACACTTGGAGTTCACCATATAATCTTCCTCAGACGCAAAGCTCCTCCACTAACTTCTCCCATACAAACCTGTAATTCCATTACCAATCCATAATTACATGTTTTCCTAATCAAATATAAATACAAACATTTACACTAAATAAATTCCTCCTTCCGATATTCCTTTCTGGACTCCGGCTCTGTCACGGTGAATCTCCCCTATTTTCGGACGAGTCCATGCTGAAATCAATCACCAGGTGCCGCCCTGGGCTCCGCGCCTCAGTCGCTGTCTGACCTCAGGCAAGTGAGGATGTGTTGCTCTTGTCCCCAGCATGTCCACTCATCTTTAAATCCTTATATCTGTTCACTATCCTTATAAAATCTCTAACCTATATTCATATTCGTTTTCTACGATTGCTGGGCATATGATCGAACACTGGTAAACAATCTATCAATTAATTAAGTGAGCTTACTGCAGAATTTTAGAACGTGACGACGCTTGCCCTCACACACCAACATGGCGTTACTCTTGGTCGTCCAACAAAATCCTTTAGGACTGTCCCTCAAAGCTTCTTTCAGTCCTGATTTGAGCACACGAAGTCGCTTGCCAGGCTTCACACAGAAACACCTGCTTACTTCCCTTCACTCAAAGGAATATCTCACATAAGAGTCCATACAGGACACGACCACCCTTTAGGCTTCAGGTCACCTCTAATATCTTCACGATCACAGAGAAATGGCATGCGACGTCCCTGCTGCTTCCTCACACTTGATAACAAGTAGCCCTCACTCAACTACAACACAGAACTATTTTCTCCCTTCTTCCCAGGAGGTCATTGACGTACGTCCATTCCTGACAACTGTATTAACTCAAGCGTTATGACCTCTGTTTGCGTCATGTCATAAAATGTCAACATCTCATTCCATCTAACTTTTATCAGATGCTCATCCTCTGCTTGTATTCTTTTAAGTTACTGACTGGCGTTTATTTAATAAACTTCCTGCCGTTGACTTCCTAATCTCTGGTCCGGCATGCAGGAATAACTCTCACCTGATAGACTCGCTTCAGTAGACTACCTTGGGGTTCATAACAGTACCAAGGCGTTAGTGTATTATGTCATGAGCAAAGTCTTCGATGCTCTACCTCACAAAAGACTGGTGATAAATTAGGTTGGATAAGGAAACAGAGCCAGTGCAGTTCCTGTGACGCAGTGGTAACACATTCGCCCGGCGCTTCGCGTGCGATTTGGTCTGGGTTTGTATTCTGGCCGGGGGAGGATTTACTGGGCCCCAGTCCTTAACTGTGACTGTTCATCTAGCAGTGAATGGGTACCTAGTTGTTAAGCCATTTGGCAGGTCGTATTCCAGGAAAAATTAGGATTAAGGATCTGCCAGAAACGCTATGGTGCTAGTGGCTGTTCAAGAATGTAAGAACTCTTGTGTATCAAGGTTAGGTTAGAACCTAAGAGTTAAGAACCCTTGTGTATAGGTTAGGTTAGGTTAGGTAGGGTTGGTTAGGTTCGGTCATATATCTACGTTAGTTTTAACTCAATTTTAACAAAATTAACTTATGCACAATGAAATGGACAGATTTATCATTTCATAAGAACAAAAATATATGTCAGGAAAACTTGGCCTATTAGGCAAATCGGGAGTTGCATAGTAGGCCGAGTACGACCTTCTGGCTACTAGGTACAATATATATATATATATTATATATATATATATATATACAAGACGCCTTAATCCACTTGACCATCACGACCGGACATAATGAGGTGATAGCCGAGGCTATTTGAACCACCCCACCGCCGGCACTCGGATAGTAATCTTGGGCATAGCATTTTACCAAATCACCTCATTCTTTGGGGCACACGTGAGGAACACAAATGCGAACAAGCCTGAATGGTCCCCAGGACAATATGCAACTGAAAACTCACATCCCAGAAGTGACTCGAACCCATACTCCCAGGAGCAAACGCAACTGGTATGTACAAGACGCCTTAATCCACTTGACCATCACGACCAGACATAATGAGGTGATAGCCGAGGCTATTTGAGTCACTTCTGGGGTGTGAGTTTTCAGTTGCATATTGTCCTGGGGACCATTCAGGCTTGTTCAAATTTGTGTTCCTCACGTGTGCCCCAAAGAATGAGGTGATTTGGTAAAATGCTATGCCCAAGATTACTATCCGAGTGCCGGCAGTGGGGTGGTTCAAATAGCCTCGGCTATCACCTCATTATGTCCGGTCGTGATGGTCAAGTGGATTAAGGCGTCTTGTACATACCAGTTGCGTTTGCTCCTGGGAGTATGGGTTCGAGTCACTTCTGGGGTGTGAGTTTTCAGTTGCATATTGTCCTGGGGACCATTCAGGCTTGTTTGCATTTGTGTTCCTCACGTGTGCCCCAAAGAATGAGGTGATTTGGAAAAATGCTATGCCCAAGATTACTATCCGAGTGCCGGCAGTGGGGTGGTTCAAATAGCCTCGGCTATCACCTCATTATGTCCGGTCGTGATGGTCAAGTGGATTAAGGCGTCTTGTACATACCAGTTGCGTTTGCTCCTGGGAGTATGGGTTCGAGTCACTTCTGGGGTGTGAGTTTTCAGTTGCATATTGTCCTGGGGACCATTCAGGCTTGTTCGCATATATATATATATATATATATATATATATATATATATATATATATATATATATATATATATATATATATATATATATATATATATGTCGTACCTATTAGCCAGAACGCACTTCTCAGCCTACTATGCAAGGCTCGATTTGTGTAATAGTGTAATGATTTTCTTTATTTTCCATAAATCGTTTCCAATTAGTTTATTTGAATTATTATTATTATTATATTATATTAGGAACATAAATTATAGACTTAGTTGTGTTAGTTTAGGTTAGGTTGAGATAGGTTAGGTTAGGTTAGGTAGGGTTGGTTAGGTTCGGTCATATATCTACGTTAGTTTTAACTCAAATTTAAAAAAAAATGACCTATACATAATGAAATGGACAGATTTATCATTTCGTAAGAAAAAAACTAGAAAAATATATAAATTCAGGAAAACTTTGCCTATTAGGCAAATCGGCCCTTGCATAGTAGGCAGAGTGCGACGTTCTGGCTACTAGGTACAACATAAATATATATATATATACATATATATATATATATATATATATATATATATATATATATATATATATATATATATATATATATATATATATATATATATATATATATATATATATATATTGTGACAATAATCTCCTTCAAGAGATTGAGCCTGCTCTTCCCTCTACAATTACGTCGTAACAAACTATATAAAACTACTAGGGAAGAAATGTCCAACAACGACAACAACATCTCCAAGGTTTGCCAGAGCGCAAAACGTTGCAGCCAGGGACACCTGTTCAGACTCAAACCGCCAAACTACCTGTTGATCGCTACCGGCTCCGCTGATTGGTCGCCGGCCGGGCTGCAACTGCACTCCACCCCCCCATACTACTTGATGTCTGGGGTCGCCACGACCTCAGACCTCAGAATATTCTGTGCTTTCGCAGTTATCACTCCTCCCGGCTAGACGTTAGCGTGTACTGAGAGAGGTGGTAGCTTAAAGCCAATATTCCAGCACCTCCCTTTAATTTTGTGTTGCACTTCTTGTTATTTTATCTTAACGTAACTTTTCATTGTGCCATTTAATTATTCTTATTATTTTGATTGATTGATTTTATTATAAGAATTTGTTTGTCCATTTTTTCATGTTTTGATTTATTTAACGTAATTAAAATTTCATTGTTAAAATTTACTTGTGTTTTGTGTGTCTTCTCCTTACCTTACCACAGACGAAGTTCCAGTTTTTCTATTCTTTTTTATAACTATGTGACGAGGCCATACCCCTAGCCTTAAACAGCCGAACACCAACGCGTTACCGTCACAATATATATATATATATATGTATATATATATATTTATGTCGTACCTAGTAGCCAGAACGCACTTCTCAGCCTACTATGCAAGGCCCGATTTGCCTAATAAGCCAAGTTTTCATGAATTAATTGTTTTTAGACTACCTAACCTACCTAACCTAACCTAACCTAACTTTTTCGGCTACCAAACCTAACCTAACCTATAAAGATAGGTTAGGTTAGGTTAGGTAGGGTTGGTTAGGTTCGGTCATATATCTACGTTAATTTTAACTCCAATAAAAAAAAATTGACCTCATACATAATGAAATGGGTAGCTTTATCATTTCATAAGAAAAAAATTAAAGAAAATATATTAATTCAGGAAAACTTGGCTTTTTAGGCAAATCGGGCCTTGAATAGTAGGCTGAGAAGTGCGTTCTGGCTACTAGGTACGACATATATATATATATATATATATATATATATATATATATATATATATATATATATATATATATATATATATATATATATATATATATATATATATATCTCGTACCTAGTAGCCAGAACGCACTTCTCAGCCTACTATGCAGGGCCCGATTTGCCTAATAAGCCAAGTTTTCATGAATTATTTGTTTTTCGACTACCTAACCTACCTAACCTAACCTAACCTAACCTAACTTTATCCACTACCTAACCTAACCTATAAAGATAGGTTAGGTTAGGTTAGGTAGGGTTGGTTAGGTTCGGTCATATATCTACGTTAATTTTAACTCCAATAAAATTAAAATTGACCTCATACATAATGAAATGGGTTGCTTTATCATTTCATAAGAAAAAAATTAGAGAAAATGTATTAATTCAGGAAAATATGGCTTATTAGGCAAATCGGGCCCTGCATAGTAGGCCGAGAAGTGCGTTTTGGCTACTAGGTACGATATATATATATATATATATATATATATATATATATATATATATATATATATATATATATATATATATATATATATATATATATATATATATATATGTCGTACCTAGTAGCCAGAACGCACTTTTTGGCCTACTATTCAAGGCCCAATTTGCCTAATAAGCCAAGTTTTCCTGAATTAATATATTTTCTCTAATTTTTTTCTTATGAAATGATAAAGCTATCCATTTCATTATGTATGATGTCAATTTTTTTTATTGGAGTTAAAATTAACGTAGATATATGACCGAACCTAACCAACCCTACCTAACCTAACCTAACCTATCTTTATAGGTTAGGTTAGGTAGACGAAAAAGTTAGGTTAGGTTAGGTTAGGTAGGTTAAGTAGTCGAAAAACAATTAATTCATGAAAACTTGGCTTATTAGGCAAATCGGGCCTTGCATAGTAGGCATAGAAGTGCGTTCTGGCTACTAGGTACGACATATATATATATATATATATATATATAACTGAAAACTCACACCCCATATATACTCACTCACACCCGCATATATATATATATATATATATATATATATATATATATATATATATATATATATATATATATATATACATATATATATATATATATATATATATATATATATATATATAAAACTCACACCCCACCCGCATATATATATATATATATATATATATATATATATATATATATATATATATATATATATATATATATATATATATAATTTTTTTGTTTTAAACCTAAATGGGGTACCACCTCTAGTGCAAGTATAGGGACCCATAGCCTAGGAGAAGAAAATAATTAGTACTCAGAGAAGACCTTGTGGATCCTCACTGAACACTTTGATATTTTCTTCCCCTACCACCCCTATTCTTTTAGTGTGTGTGTGTATATATATCTAACTTTATTTAAAATTTCATTACACAAAAAGGGTTACAACATTGGTTACATGCGAGGTACAGGGCTACTTGTCACAAGTTGTACAGCTCCTCCAGCTCCTCAGATGGCGGGCAGGAACCATGGATGCAATGAGCATTTCCTCTCTGGATCGCCACACTAAGGTGCTGAAAGAGAAAACTGGCGGCTATAGGGTCTCTAGTTGTTTCAATTAGCTTTGACCCCAGTTCCTTCAAAAAACTTGCAGCACTTTTACCCTAGGCACCAAGTGTCTCTGAGGCAATGGGGACAAAATTGTAGTGGTGATCAAGGTCTCCATATTGACGCGACTTGGCTGTTTCCCGGTGATTAGCAGCACCCCCTGCCTGTGCAGCACTGAAGTTAACATAGGTGTTGGCTAAGGTTGAAACGCAAGTGTAGTCCCACACCAACTGTCTACCATTCTTCCAGGGGTTCACCGTGATCCCGTCTGGGCGACCGACAGGCTCATCTGAGTTGCAGGGCATTAGGTAACGGGGCTCTCTCTCTGCTGGACAACTGGCCGTGGTAAGGCTTCTCTTGATAATGTCGTTAACCTCGCCGTGTCTTGCATGCCATCCTCCTGTCCTTTGGCAGAGAAGGCCATGCCGTCCGTACCTGTCGGCCTCTGCCTCGCCGCAAATACACCTGTATTCGGTGTGGATTGGGGCAGCGAGGCGGAGAGCCACAACAATTCAGAGGGCCTGCGGTGTGAGACGAGTGCCGGTTGCTGACATTGGGGTTGCTAGTAGGAAGTCCCCTGCATGGGGAGCTGCTACAGTTTTAAGTCGGGCAATATCATGTGGTGTTGTCGCAGCTTCTTGGTCGGCAATGGGGCGATCCCAGCTAGATTGCTTATGTGCTTCAGAAAGCAGTGGTTGGGATGCTGGTCCTGCGAGAGAGACCCATTTGGTGGTGCAGTCTGCAAAGCTGGGATCATGTATCCCTGCCCGTTGAGCTAGGTGCTCGGGAAGGATTTCCTTCACCAAGTTGTCAGACGCCACTGAAGAGGACAGAAATGCTAGTACCGCGATTTGTGTTGCTGTGCGCATGCCGAGGCCCCCGAGTCTGACAGGAAGGGAGGCCTGTTTCCACTGTGAGTCGCTGAGAGAAAGGTTGAGGGCTTTTTCTAGCATTGATTTCAGCAAGCTATCGTACTCCTCTAATTTAATATTATTGAAAGATGGCGAACATCTAAGAAAGTAGGTCAGCCTGGGGAGGGACAAGCATCTGGTGATGAGGTAACGTGCATCATGAGCATCGATGTCTTCAATCCTCTCGTTCATCCTCTTCAGGTCAGTGATCTTCTTACCAAGGACCTCGTTGATGGCATTCCCTCCAAGAGGAGCACCTAGGAGTGTGCTGTCCTCAGGGTTGGTTACGTGAATATCAGGCAAAACAACCTTTATTTGCTCTATTATGTTCTGGTTGGTGGAGGTTATTTCGCACTTGGAAGAGTTCAGAGTGAGGCCTAGACTTGCTCCTTGCTCCTGAATTATTCTTATGTCGTCCAAGAGTGAGGCTGGGGCGCCGGCTAGAGTACCATCATCCAAAAACCAAATGTTGAGCTCACAGGACAGGTTATGGGTGACTTCCTTGATAACTAGGCAGAAAAGAAAAGGAGCAAGCGAGTCACCCTGTTGGACACCTTCTTGTGACTCAATTTCATGTTCCCCGAAAAGCAAAGAGAGATTCTTGCTGTAACATGAGTTTACAAACGGGTAGAGGGAAGGAAAAAGCCGATGAACCGCACTGAGTACTGCATCCCTTCTAACCAGATTGAAAGCATTTTTGAAGTCCAGTTTTATCAGGGCTTTTTCATCCGTAATGTTGGCAATGTAGGCTCTAGCTGCATGAGCCGCTGCCTCACACCCTTGGGGAAGGCCAAACCCAAGTTGTTTTGACTTTAGCATGTCTGCTGCTGCCTGACTAACTGCTCTAGCAGCAGCCTTAGCGACGAGGCGCCGGAGTAAATTGCCTACAGCTATCGGTCTGATTCCTCCATCTTTTTTCCTCAGGGCACAGAGTGAAGCACCAAAAAAGATAGGCCATATGGTCTCTGGTATGTTGCCAGCTAGACATATGTTGGAGAATCTAGTTAATTCCACCAGGAGGCCCTGTGCAATGTCTCCCAGTGCATGGTTGAGCATTTGTTTGATGTGATTGGGTCTTAGACCTGTGAACCCGCCTGCTGATCCTGGTGGGAAGGATAAAGCTGCTTTATGCACCATGGATTCGACCACACACAGGGGTTCTGCTCGTGATGACAGAGGAACACTGTCATCACGAGGAGCTCTGTGTGGGTGTTTTTCTCTTAGGGATTGTGCTGTATTAGCGTCTCTGGTGGCAACTGTGTCTTCACTGGTGATGACTCTGATCGCCCCTATTGTGTTGCCTTCTTCTATTTTCCTGCTGACTGTTGCCCTGATTTTGGATGCCTCGGTTCTGCTGTTGATACCTTTTCTGCCGTGGGTGTTTTTGGCACGGGTGGGGAGGGGTGCCTGGTTGTCCTCTCTAGGAAAACTATTTATAGCCATAATGACTGAGGAAGCTAATGATTTGTCTCTCCTTGCAGGGACAGCTAGGTATATGTTTTCAAACAAGAGAAGATTATGCCATGCTTGGATGGTTCCGGGAGAGTCATTAACCTTTTTCAAGAGGCTGGATAGTTTAGCTGCCGCTTGGGAGCGAGCAGCTTTGGGGATGTGCTGCAAGGTTCCAACCGATGTCGCTTTGATGGCTTCTAGTAGATTCTCAGTCGAAATGAAGCTGTTCGAGGTGTTTTCCCTGACTGCTGGAGTGGGGCCTTGATTGATACTCTCTTTGGGAGGGCGCCACCTACCCAGACAATCCGTTCCGTTGTGGGAATGTTTGCGCACACCCTCGTTGGTCTTGAGACGCCCCACCTTGTCACACACTTGGCATGTGCCGTACCTGATGCTGGTTGATGGCTCCTCTTGGCTGAGAAAAGCCTGGCTGTGATTCGTGACCTGCGACATCCTCGGGCGCTGGGTGGATGCTAGGCGGACGCTGGGCGCGCTGGGTGGGTGCTGGGCGGGCGCCGGGTGGGCGTCGGGTGGGCGCCGGGTGGGCGCGGGGTGGGCGCTGGGAGGGCTGGGTCAGATGCTGGGTGGGCGCTGGACGTAGTGTGGGGGTAGATACAGGGAGGTGGTGGTCGCGGTTGGGAGGGCAGAGGGGGGGCAGACCGGCACCTCTCGACATGTGAGTTGGGTGACGGTACACACTTGAAGGTATGGGTCGGGGAGGGGGGAACAGAGGGGTGACACAAACACTTATGTATATGCATTTATATATATATATATATATATATATATATATATATATATATATATATATATATATATATATATATATATATATATATATATATATACATATGAAGCACAACTTGCCTAAACACACAAACACACAAGTGAAGTTATACAACTTTAGAATACTTTCCCATCAGGAGTCTCGAACCCTTGCCAGCACAGAAGCCTTACAACAACTGGCATAACAGGTACGCCTTTAACCCACTGCACGACGCTCAGACCCTTAAAAGAGATGGTAATTTCGGGGTATTAAAACCCCCCAAAGATCACCATCTCCCAAGGGCAACTAGAGCTAGTGAGGGGTCACGCACGTTTTCCATCAAGTCCCTGTTAATATGGGAGAACTCTGTGTCTATGCTTGATGTACATCTTGCCTAAACACGCAAGTGAAGTTATGCAACTTTAGAACACTTTCCCACCAGGAGACTCGAACCCTTGCCAGCACAGAAGCCTTACAGATACTGGCATAACAGGTACGCCTGTTATGCCAGAGCCACAGCAACCTTCCCCCTGCCTTCCAGTCCTCCCCCCACCATTTTCCCTACCCTCATCCTCCCAACCATTCTTCACTGCCCCGTTTTCTCGTCCTCCCAACCATTCCCCAATCCGCCGTCCCCTCGTCCTCCCCCACCATTCGCCCCCTCCCCAGTCCCCTTGTCTTCCCCACCATCCCCCACTCAACTGTCCCCTCATCCTCCAAACCATTCGCCACTCTCCCGTCCCCTAGTCCTCCCCCACTATACTCCACTCCCCTGTCCCCTCATCTCCACCATTCCCAGCTCCCCCCGTCCCCTTGTACTCCCCCATCATTACCTACTACCCTGTACCCTCGTCCTCTCCACCATCCCCCACTCCCGTCCCCTCATCCTCCCCACCGTTCCCATGCTTCACGTCCCCTCGTCCAATGTGATCTGATGTTCCTATCAGAAATTTGGGAACATCAAATTATCTTATGTTTCCATCACTGATATATAAGAAAAACAATTAAACAAGAAATGAAAAAAATGAAAAACTAAAAAATAAACTATACTTACTAAATGAACGGTATGGTAAACAACACAGCTCAATTCCAACACAATGTCACACAAAATAATTAAATCAAAATAAAATAAATCGAAATTTAGGAAAATTCAATTTGTCAATTCAATCTGAAACACTGAAATGGAATCATAACATATTTAGTATAGCGTGTGTGTGTGTGTTGCTTTTACGTAAAACAGATGGCGCTTTTTTTCAAAAAAGCATGTTTTTACCTATCACACGTGTGGCATCTATATAGCAGGTATATAAAAACACGTGCGTATTCAAGTGGAACGTTGTGTCAAAATTTCAAAGCAATTGGAGATGAAGTTTCGGGGATGAGAGTGTGTGTTGCTCTTAGGTCCATCAGATGGCGCTGTTTAAAAAAAAAAAAAACATGTTTTTTCCTATCACAGGTGAGGCATGTGTACAGTAAGCATATAAAACACGCGCCTTTCCGAATGCAACGTTGAGTCAAAATTTCAAAGCAATCGGTAAAGAGGTTTCGAAGATTTCCATTATATTTGATATGTAGAATTTCGCAACATAAATACTCTGTAAGACATGGCCAATTGTCTAATGCTTTGTTTGTTCATCTGTCAGAAGATGCTCACCAAATTGATTGGGAGATGACTTCTTCAATAACGAATTGTAAAAGCACCTATAACAGAAACATAATTGAATCTGCTTTGTTACAGATCACAAAAGAAAGTAATTTGAACATTAGCAGTGGTTTATATAACTTAGATCCATTTTTAATAAATCAGTTAAAGGGCGATTTAAGTAAGATCATTGGAACACATTTGTCTCACTAATTCATTGTAAATATTTACTATTTTATGCTATAATTATCCATGTGTGGCCCTGTGTGTGGTTCCTGCATCGGATGAGCCAATAGGCCGTCTGCAGTGTCCACGTATTGTACCTCACATCACTCCACCATTCTCTCCTGCCTATATATGTCCAGTACTCGACCTGTAAAACCACTCCTTCTGAAGATGTATTAATATACGAAAGTACTTAAGGAAATTCCTGTTTAAATTTTCCTCCGTGGTCTGACTATATATATATATATATATATTAGTATATTTTGGTAGCAGTCTTTCCTGTAGACATATATTATTAAATATGACCGAAAAAGTAAGATTAATAATTCTAACACGAATTTTCTCAATCTTTCGTACATTATGCTTCACTGTTGGAGGTAAATCAAAAATCACTTCTCCAAAATTCATTTTTATTTCTAGTCTGACGCGACACGGGCGCGTTTCGTAAATCTTATTACATTTTCAAAGACTTCACAAATACACAACTGATTAGAACTTGCGTTTCCCTGATTTTATATCTACATTTGAGTGAGGTGGGAAGGGTGATGTGGCATTACATTTGAGTGAGGTGGGAAGGATGATGTGGCATTAACACAAGACAGAACACTAGAGGATATTAATAGGGTATTAAAAGTATCAACACAAGACAGAACACAAACAATGGGTATTGAATAGAAGTGTTTGTAGAAAGCCTATTGGTCCATATTTCTTGATGCTTCTATATTGGAGCGGAGTCTTGAGGTGGGTAGAATATAGTTGTGCAATAATTGGCTGTTGATTGCTGGTGTTGACTTCTTGATGTGTAGTGCCTCGCAAACGTCAAGCCGCCTGCTATCGCTGTATCTATCGATGATTTCTGTGTTGTTTACTAGGATTTCTCTGGCGATGGTTTGGTTATGGGAAGAGATTATATGTTCCTTAATGGAGCCCTGTTGTTTATGCATCGTTAAACGCCTAGAAAGAGATGTTGTTGTCTTGCCTATATACTGGGTTTTTTGGAGCTTACAGTCCCCAAGTGGGCATTTGAAGGCATAGACGACGTTAGTCTCTTTTAAAGCGTTCTGTTTCGTGTCTGGAGAGTTTCTCATGAGTAGGCTGGCCGTTTTTCTGGTTTTATAGTAAATCGTCAGTTGTATCCTCTGATTTTTGTCTGTAGGGATAACGTTTCTATTAACAATATCTTTCAGGACCCTTTCCTCTGTTTTATGAGCTGTGGAAAAGAAGTTCCTGTAAAATAGTCTAATAGGGGGTATAGGTGTTGTGTTAGTTGTCTCTTCGGAGGTTGCATGGCTTTTCACTTTCCTTCTTATGATGTCTTCGATGAAACCATTGGAGAAGCCGTTATTGACTAGGACCTGCCTTACCCTACAGAGTTCTTCGTCGACTTGCTTCCATTCTGAGCTGTGGCTGAGAGCACGGTCGACGTATGCGTTAACAACACTCCTCTTGTACCTGTCAGGGCAGTCGCTGTTGGCATTTAGGCACATTCCTATATTTGTTTCCTTTGTGTAGACTGCAGTGTGGAAACCTCCGCCCTTTTCCATGACTGTTACATCTAGAAAAGGCAGCTTCCCATCCTTTTCCGTCTCGTAAGTGAAACGCAGCACGGAACTCTGCTCAAATGCCTCCTTCAGCTCCTGCAGATGTCTGACATCAGGTACCTGTGTAAAAATGTCGTCAACATACCTGCAGTATATGGCCGGTTTCAAGTTCATGTCGACTAAGACTTTTTGCTCGATGGTACCCATGTAGAAGTTTGCAAACAGGACACCTAGGGGAGAACCCATGGCGACCCCATCTACTTGCTTATACATGTGCCCATCCGGGCTCAAGAAGGGTGCCTCTTTAGTACAAGCTTGGAGTAGTTTCCTCAGAATACTTTCTGGCATGTCAAGAGGAGTACAGGCTGGATCACGATACACTCTGTCGGCTATCATTCCGATTGTCTCGTCCACAGGTACGTTGGTAAACAGCGATTCTACGTCCAACGAGGCTCTTATCCCTGTGGCCCGTGCGCCCCACAGTAAGTCCACAAATTCCTTTGGAGACTTCAGGCTGAAGGCGCAAGGAACATAAGGAGTCAGCAGGCCGTTGAGTCGCTTCGCCAGTCTGTACGTGGGTGTGGGTATCTGGCTAATGATTGGCCGAAGTGGGTTTCCAGGCTTGTGCGTCTTGACATTTCCATACGCATATCCAGGTTTATATTCCCCAATGATCTTTGGCAGGTGGAGTCCGGATTTCTTGGCGTTCACAGTTTCGATCAGTTTGTTGACCTTTGCTTTTAATTGCGAGACGGAAAAGGATGGGAAGCTGCCTTTTCTAGATGTAACAGTCATGGAAAAGGGCGGAGGTTTCCACACTGCAGTCTACACAAAGGAAACAAATATAGGAATGTGCCTAAATGCCAACAGCGACTGCCCTGACAGGTACAAGAGGAGTGTTGTTAACGCATACGTCGACCGTGCTCTCAGCCACAGCTCAGAATGGAAGCAAGTCGACGAAGAACTCTGTAGGGTAAGGCAGGTCCTAGTCAATAACGGCTTCTCCAATGGTTTCATCGAAGACATCATAAGAAGGAAAGTGAAAAGCCATGCAACCTCCGAAGAGACAACTAACACAACACCTATACCCCCTATTAGACTATTTTACAGGAACTTCTTTTCCACAGCTCATAAAACAGAGGAAAGGGTCCTGAAAGATATTGTTAATAGAAACGTTATCCCTACAGACAAAAATCAGAGGATACAACTGACGATTTACTATAAAACCAGAAAAACGGCCAGCCTACTCATGAGAAACTCTCCAGACACGAAACAGAACGCTTTAAAAGAGACTAACGTCGTCTATGCCTTCAAATGCCCACTTGGGGACTGTAAGCTCCAAAAAACCCAGTATATAGGCAAGACAACAACATCTCTTTCTAGGCGTTTAACGATGCATAAACAACAGGGCTCCATTAAGGAACATATAATCTCTTCCCATAACCAAACCATCGCCAGAGAAATCCTAGTAAACAACACAGAAATCATCGATAGATACAGCGATAGCAGGCGGCTTGACGTTTGCGAGGCACTACACATCAAGAAGTCAACACCAGCAATCAACAGCCAATTATTGCACAACTATATTCTACCCACCTCAAGACTCCGCTCCAATATAGAAGCATCAAGAAATATGGACCAATAGGCTTTCTACAAACACTTCTATTCAATACCCATTGTTTGTGTTCTGTCTTGTGTTGATACTTTTAATACCCTATTAATATCCTCTAGTGTTCTGTCTTGTGTTAATGCCACATCATCCTTCCCACCTCACTCAAATGTAATGCCACATCACCCTTCCCACCTCACTCAAATGTAGATATAAAATCAGGGAAACGCAAGTTCTAATCAGTTGTGTATTTGTGAAGTCTTTGAAAATGTAATAAGATTTACGAAACGCGCCCGTGTCGCGTCAGACTAGAAATAAAAATGAATTTTGGAGAAGTGATTTTTGATTTACCTCCAACAGTGAAGCGTAATGTACGAAAGATTGAGAAAATTCGTGTTAGAATTATTAATCTTACTTTTTCGGTCATATTTAATAATATATGTCTACAGGAAAGACTGCTACCAAAATATACTAATGTTAAAGTGCACGACCCAGCAGCAAGGAATCAAGCCTTCACGATAAAATATCGCCAGGATCTGATTCGTGATCAGATATACAAGGCAGAGAATGAAATCAAAGACAACAAAACGCAACTACTTCATGCTACAAACGAGTGGAGAAATAGCAACATCGACCATAGTATCCGTACCCGCATTGAACAACACCTCGACATCCTCACAGACCAACATCACCTCAGCACTGAAACAAGGATTATCAAGAAACTAACAACATTATATGGAGGACCTATGGCAATTCCACGACCAAGAGATGGCTTCCTGAACCTTGCAGGAATTAACCTCACTGAGGACCAAGTCACTCTCCTAAATCTGGGCATAAACTGTCATGTTATGTCCAGACCGAGTGAAATGGCCCGGAAAGTAGAGTTGGAAATTCTGTTGGACGACATATTCGACCTCGAGACACAAAAGAAGGTCACTACCAAAGATACCTTACAAGCAGAACTTATTGCAGAAGGAGGAAAGAATCGAGGCAACTACAGAAGCACCATACTGTCCCCCGAGCTTAAAGCGGCAGCTAAAAGCCTTCGTGAGAACAAGGAGATAGTTGTCAGGAGAGGTGACAAGTCGCCAATATATGTCATTCTTAAAAAAGACGAATATCTGGCGAAAATGAACATCATACTCTCTGACCAAACTAAGTTCCAAAGGGTAACGATGGACACTACAGCCGAATTAAAAGCAAAGGTCAACAAACTGATCGAAACTGTGAACGCCAAGAAATCCGGACTCCACCTGCCAAAGATCATTGGGGAATATAAACCTGGATATGCGTATGGAAATGTCAAGACGCACAAGCCTGGAAACCCACTTCGGCCAATCATTAGCCAGATACCCACACCCACGTACAGACTGGCGAAGCGACTCAACGGCCTGCTGACTCCTTATGTTCCTTGCGCCTTCAGCCTGAAGTCTCCAAAGGAATTTGTGGACTTACTGCGGGGCGCACGGGCCACAGGGATAAGAGCCTCGTTGGACGTAGAATCGCTGTTTACCAACGTACCTGTGGACGAGACAATCGGAATGATAGCCGACAGAGTGTATCGTGATCCAGCCTGTACTCCTCTTGACATGCCAGAAAGTATTCTGAGGAAACTACTCCAAGCTTGTACTAAAGAGGCACCCTTCTTGAGCCCGGATGGGCACATGTATAAGCAAGTAGATGGGGTCGCCATGGGTTCTCCCCTAGGTGTCCTGTTTGCAAACTTCTACATGGGTACCATCGAGCAAAAAGTCTTAGTCGACATGAACTTGAAACCGGCCATATACTGCAGGTATGTTGACGACATTTTTACACAGGTACCTGATGTCAGACATCTGCAGGAGCTGAAGGAGGCATTTGAGCAGAGTTCCGTGCTGCGTTTCACTTACGAGACGGAAAAGGATGGGAAGCTGCCTTTTCTAGATGTAACAGTCATGGAAAAGGGCGGAGGTTTCCACACTGCAGTCTACACAAAGGAAACAAATATAGGAATGTGCCTAAATGCCAACAGCGACTGCCCTGACAGGTACAAGAGGAGTGTTGTTAACGCATACGTCGACCGTGCTCTCAGCCACAGCTCAGAATGGAAGCAAGTCGACGAAGAACTCTGTAGGGTAAGGCAGGTCCTAGTCAATAACGGCTTCTCCAATGGTTTCATCGAAGACATCATAAGAAGGAAAGTGAAAAGCCATGCAACCTCCGAAGAGACAACTAACACAACACCTATACCCCCTATTAGACTATTTTACAGGAACTTCTTTTCCACAGCTCATAAAACAGAGGAAAGGGTCCTGAAAGATATTGTTAATAGAAACGTTATCCCTACAGACAAAAATCAGAGGATACAACTGACGATTTACTATAAAACCAGAAAAACGGCCAGCCTACTCATGAGAAACTCTCCAGACACGAAACAGAACGCTTTAAAAGAGACTAACGTCGTCTATGCCTTCAAATGCCCACTTGGGGACTGTAAGCTCCAAAAAACCCAGTATATAGGCAAGACAACAACATCTCTTTCTAGGCGTTTAACGATGCATAAACAACAGGGCTCCATTAAGGAACATATAATCTCTTCCCATAACCAAACCATCGCCAGAGAAATCCTAGTAAACAACACAGAAATCATCGATAGATACAGCGATAGCAGGCGGCTTGACGTTTGCGAGGCACTACACATCAAGAAGTCAACACCAGCAATCAACAGCCAATTATTGCACAACTATATTCTACCCACCTCAAGACTCCGCTCCAATATAGAAGCATCAAGAAATATGGACCAATAGGCTTTCTACAAACACTTCTATTCAATACCCATTGTTTGTGTTCTGTCTTGTGTTGATACTTTTAATACCCTATTAATATCCTCTAGTGTTCTGTCTTGTGTTAATGCCACATCATCCTTCCCACCTCACTCAAATGTAATGCCACATCACCCTTCCCACCTCACTCAAATGTAGATATAAAATCAGGGAAACGCAAGTTCTAATCAGTTGTGTATTTGTGAAGTCTTTGAAAATGTAATAAGATTTACGAAACGCGCCCGTGTCGCGTCAGACTAGAAATAAAAATGAATTTTGGAGAAGTGATTTTTGATTTACCTCCAACAGTGAAGCGTAATGTACGAAAGATTGAGAAAATTCGTGTTAGAATTATTAATCTTACTTTTTCGGTCATATTTAATAATATATGTCTACAGGAAAGACTGCTACCAAAATATACTAATGTTAAAGTGCACGACCCAGCAGCAAGGAATCAAGCCTTCACGATAAAATATCGCCAGGATCTGATTCGTGATCAGATATACAAGGCAGAGAATGAAATCAAAGACAACAAAACGCAACTACTTCATGCTACAAACGAGTGGAGAAATAGCAACATCGACCATAGTATCCGTACCCGCATTGAACAACACCTCGACATCCTCACAGACCAACATCACCTCAGCACTGAAACAAGGATTATCAAGAAACTAACAACATTATATGGAGGACCTATGGCAATTCCACGACCAAGAGATGGCTTCCTGAACCTTGCAGGAATTAACCTCACTGAGGACCAAGTCACTCTCCTAAATCTGGGCATAAACTGTCATGTTATGTCCAGACCGAGTGAAATGGCCCGGAAAGTAGAGTTGGAAATTCTGTTGGACGACATATTCGACCTCGAGACACAAAAGAAGGTCACTACCAAAGATACCTTACAAGCAGAACTTATTGCAGAAGGAGGAAAGAATCGAGGCAACTACAGAAGCACCATACTGTCCCCCGAGCTTAAAGCGGCAGCTAAAAGCCTTCGTGAGAACAAGGAGATAGTTGTCAGGAGAGGTGACAAGTCGCCAATATATGTCATTCTTAAAAAAGACGAATATCTGGCGAAAATGAACATCATACTCTCTGACCAAACTAAGTTCCAAAGGGTAACGATGGACACTACAGCCGAATTAAAAGCAAAGGTCAACAAACTGATCGAAACTGTGAACGCCAAGAAATCCGGACTCCACCTGCCAAAGATCATTGGGGAATATAAACCTGGATATGCGTATGGAAATGTCAAGACGCACAAGCCTGGAAACCCACTTCGGCCAATCATTAGCCAGATACCCACACCCACGTACAGACTGGCGAAGCGACTCAACGGCCTGCTGACTCCTTATGTTCCTTGCGCCTTCAGCCTGAAGTCTCCAAAGGAATTTGTGGACTTACTGCGGGGCGCACGGGCCACAGGGATAAGAGCCTCGTTGGACGTAGAATCGCTGTTTACCAACGTACCTGTGGACGAGACAATCGGAATGATAGCCGACAGAGTGTATCGTGATCCAGCCTGTACTCCTCTTGACATGCCAGAAAGTATTCTGAGGAAACTACTCCAAGCTTGTACTAAAGAGGCACCCTTCTTGAGCCCGGATGGGCACATGTATAAGCAAGTAGATGGGGTCGCCATGGGTTCTCCCCTAGGTGTCCTGTTTGCAAACTTCTACATGGGTACCATCGAGCAAAAAGTCTTAGTCGACATGAACTTGAAACCGGCCATATACTGCAGGTATGTTGACGACATTTTTACACAGGTACCTGATGTCAGACATCTGCAGGAGCTGAAGGAGGCATTTGAGCAGAGTTCCGTGCTGCGTTTCACTTACGAGACGGAAAAGGATGGGAAGCTGCCTTTTCTAGATGTAACAGTCATGGAAAAGGGCGGAGGTTTCCACACTGCAGTCTACACAAAGGAAACAAATATAGGAATGTGCCTAAATGCCAACAGCGACTGCCCTGACAGGTACAAGAGGAGTGTTGTTAACGCATACGTCGACCGTGCTCTCAGCCACAGCTCAGAATGGAAGCAAGTCGACGAAGAACTCTGTAGGGTAAGGCAGGTCCTAGTCAATAACGGCTTCTCCAATGGTTTCATCGAAGACATCATAAGAAGGAAAGTGAAAAGCCATGCAACCTCCGAAGAGACAACTAACACAACACCTATACCCCCTATTAGACTATTTTACAGGAACTTCTTTTCCACAGCTCATAAAACAGAGGAAAGGGTCCTGAAAGATATTGTTAATAGAAACGTTATCCCTACAGACAAAAATCAGAGGATACAACTGACGATTTACTATAAAACCAGAAAAACGGCCAGCCTACTCATGAGAAACTCTCCAGACACGAAACAGAACGCTTTAAAAGAGACTAACGTCGTCTATGCCTTCAAATGCCCACTTGGGGACTGTAAGCTCCAAAAAACCCAGTATATAGGCAAGACAACAACATCTCTTTCTAGGCGTTTAACGATGCATAAACAACAGGGCTCCATTAAGGAACATATAATCTCTTCCCATAACCAAACCATCGCCAGAGAAATCCTAGTAAACAACACAGAAATCATCGATAGATACAGCGATAGCAGGCGGCTTGACGTTTGCGAGGCACTACACATCAAGAAGTCAACACCAGCAATCAACAGCCAATTATTGCACAACTATATTCTACCCACCTCAAGACTCCGCTCCAATATAGAAGCATCAAGAAATATGGACCAATAGGCTTTCTACAAACACTTCTATTCAATACCCATTGTTTGTGTTCTGTCTTGTGTTGATACTTTTAATACCCTATTAATATCCTCTAGTGTTCTGTCTTGTGTTAATGCCACATCATCCTTCCCACCTCACTCAAATGTAATGCCACATCACCCTTCCCACCTCACTCAAATGTAGATATAAAATCAGGGAAACGCAAGTTCTAATCAGTTGTGTATTTGTGAAGTCTTTGAAAATGTAATAAGATTTACGAAACGCGCCCGTGTCGCGTCAGACTAGAAATAAAAATGAATTTTGGAGAAGTGATTTTTGATTTACCTCCAACAGTGAAGCGTAATGTACGAAAGATTGAGAAAATTCGTGTTAGAATTATTAATCTTACTTTTTCGGTCATATTTAATAATATATGTCTACAGGAAAGACTGCTACCAAAATATACTAATGTTAAAGTGCACGACCCAGCAGCAAGGAATCAAGCCTTCACGATAAAATATCGCCAGGATCTGATTCGTGATCAGATATACAAGGCAGAGAATGAAATCAAAGACAACAAAACGCAACTACTTCATGCTACAAACGAGTGGAGAAATAGCAACATCGACCATAGTATCCGTACCCGCATTGAACAACACCTCGACATCCTCACAGACCAACATCACCTCAGCACTGAAACAAGGATTATCAAGAAACTAACAACATTATATGGAGGACCTATGGCAATTCCACGACCAAGAGATGGCTTCCTGAACCTTGCAGGAATTAACCTCACTGAGGACCAAGTCACTCTCCTAAATCTGGGCATAAACTGTCATGTTATGTCCAGACCGAGTGAAATGGCCCGGAAAGTAGAGTTGGAAATTCTGTTGGACGACATATTCGACCTCGAGACACAAAAGAAGGTCACTACCAAAGATACCTTACAAGCAGAACTTATTGCAGAAGGAGGAAAGAATCGAGGCAACTACAGAAGCACCATACTGTCCCCCGAGCTTAAAGCGGCAGCTAAAAGCCTTCGTGAGAACAAGGAGATAGTTGTCAGGAGAGGTGACAAGTCGCCAATATATGTCATTCTTAAAAAAGACGAATATCTGGCGAAAATGAACATCATACTCTCTGACCAAACTAAGTTCCAAAGGGTAACGATGGACACTACAGCCGAATTAAAAGCAAAGGTCAACAAACTGATCGAAACTGTGAACGCCAAGAAATCCGGACTCCACCTGCCAAAGATCATTGGGGAATATAAACCTGGATATGCGTATGGAAATGTCAAGACGCACAAGCCTGGAAACCCACTTCGGCCAATCATTAGCCAGATACCCACACCCACGTACAGACTGGCGAAGCGACTCAACGGCCTGCTGACTCCTTATGTTCCTTGCGCCTTCAGCCTGAAGTCTCCAAAGGAATTTGTGGACTTACTGCGGGGCGCACGGGCCACAGGGATAAGAGCCTCGTTGGACGTAGAATCGCTGTTTACCAACGTACCTGTGGACGAGACAATCGGAATGATAGCCGACAGAGTGTATCGTGATCCAGCCTGTACTCCTCTTGACATGCCAGAAAGTATTCTGAGGAAACTACTCCAAGCTTGTACTAAAGAGGCACCCTTCTTGAGCCCGGATGGGCACATGTATAAGCAAGTAGATGGGGTCGCCATGGGTTCTCCCCTAGGTGTCCTGTTTGCAAACTTCTACATGGGTACCATCGAGCAAAAAGTCTTAGTCGACATGAACTTGAAACCGGCCATATACTGCAGGTATGTTGACGACATTTTTACACAGGTACCTGATGTCAGACATCTGCAGGAGCTGAAGGAGGCATTTGAGCAGAGTTCCGTGCTGCGTTTCACTTACGAGACGGAAAAGGATGGGAAGCTGCCTTTTCTAGATGTAACAGTCATGGAAAAGGGCGGAGGTTTCCACACTGCAGTCTACACAAAGGAAACAAATATAGGAATGTGCCTAAATGCCAACAGCGACTGCCCTGACAGGTACAAGAGGAGTGTTGTTAACGCATACGTCGACCGTGCTCTCAGCCACAGCTCAGAATGGAAGCAAGTCGACGAAGAACTCTGTAGGGTAAGGCAGGTCCTAGTCAATAACGGCTTCTCCAATGGTTTCATCGAAGACATCATAAGAAGGAAAGTGAAAAGCCATGCAACCTCCGAAGAGACAACTAACACAACACCTATACCCCCTATTAGACTATTTTACAGGAACTTCTTTTCCACAGCTCATAAAACAGAGGAAAGGGTCCTGAAAGATATTGTTAATAGAAACGTTATCCCTACAGACAAAAATCAGAGGATACAACTGACGATTTACTATAAAACCAGAAAAACGGCCAGCCTACTCATGAGAAACTCTCCAGACACGAAACAGAACGCTTTAAAAGAGACTAACGTCGTCTATGCCTTCAAATGCCCACTTGGGGACTGTAAGCTCCAAAAAACCCAGTATATAGGCAAGACAACAACATCTCTTTCTAGGCGTTTAACGATGCATAAACAACAGGGCTCCATTAAGGAACATATAATCTCTTCCCATAACCAAACCATCGCCAGAGAAATCCTAGTAAACAACACAGAAATCATCGATAGATACAGCGATAGCAGGCGGCTTGACGTTTGCGAGGCACTACACATCAAGAAGTCAACACCAGCAATCAACAGCCAATTATTGCACAACTATATTCTACCCACCTCAAGACTCCGCTCCAATATAGAAGCATCAAGAAATATGGACCAATAGGCTTTCTACAAACACTTCTATTCAATACCCATTGTTTGTGTTCTGTCTTGTGTTGATACTTTTAATACCCTATTAATATCCTCTAGTGTTCTGTCTTGTGTTAATGCCACATCATCCTTCCCACCTCACTCAAATGTAATGCCACATCACCCTTCCCACCTCACTCAAATGTAGATATAAAATCAGGGAAACGCAAGTTCTAATCAGTTGTGTATTTGTGAAGTCTTTGAAAATGTAATAAGATTTACGAAACGCGCCCGTGTCGCGTCAGACTAGAAATAAAAATGAATTTTGGAGAAGTGATTTTTGATTTACCTCCAACAGTGAAGCGTAATGTACGAAAGATTGAGAAAATTCGTGTTAGAATTATTAATCTTACTTTTTCGGTCATATTTAATAATATATATATATATATATATATATATATATATATATATATATATATATATATATATATATATATATATATATATATATATATATATATATATATATATATTGTCTTTACATTGAATAAAACACGTCAATAATAACATTTACTATTATCACCAAAAACTCCTCTATAAACGAATGAGTGAATGAACTCGTCTTCATCCTTCATCTTCCCTCCAACCCCTTCCCAACCTCTCCTCTCTCCCTGTTTATCCTCTTCCTCCTCCTTTCTCTTAACTCTAATCTCCACCATTTTCCTCACCCCCCTTCCCCTCACCCCCTCTCTCTCTAAGATACCCCTCACCCCTCCCATGAAAATAAAAAACAATAATTTATATATATAAAAGGGGGAACCCGGCTGCATCCATGTCTCTCCCCCCCCCCCCATCCTTTCCCCCCCCCCTCCGCTCTTTTACCCTCTTCCCTCTTCCTCCCCCCTCTCCCCTCTTTCTCCCCCTTCCCCCTCTCTTATACAATATCTGAGTGAACACGGCCACTTACCTCTGCCTATGGTGGTTGGTAATAGGGTTGGCGGCGTGACAATATTTAGTCCCTTAACTATATTCTTGATCATCCCGGATATATATTACACCTTAGGGGCTCTATGCTAGTCAGGTTAAGGTCTCCCAGCAGCAGCCTTCCTCCCATCAACACCGACAAGATGGAGTACTCGGAGTATTCCTGTAAGAGACTCATCTCACATTTCGACTGTTCGGACTCGGCCCCTAAGAGGAGAAAATTAGAAGACGGCTGGGATGGAAATTGGGAGGACGCGGCCTCCTACGTCCGCAAGATGGTGGACGTCTGGGACCAACTGTGGGACTACGGCGGACAAACGCTTGGGAAGGACTGGGAATATATGGATATATGAACAGTGTTTACTTCTTTGTTTCTGATAATTACTTCTTATTTTTTGTGAAATTGATTAAAATAAAGGATATGTGAACTCACCTAGTTGTATTCACCTAGTTGTCCTTGCGGGGGTTGAGCTCTGGCTATTTGGTCCCGCCTCTCAACTGTCAATCAACTGATGTACAGGTTCCTGAGCCTACTGGGCTCTATCATATCTACATATGAAACTGTGTATGGAATCAGCCTCCACCACATCACTGCCTAATGCATTCCATTTCTCTACTACTCTGACACTGAAAAAATTCTTTCTAACGTCTTTATGGCTCATTTGGGCACTCAATTTCCACCTGTGTTCCCTAGTGTGTGTGTGTGTGACCTTGTGTTAAACATTCTCTCTTTCTCTACCCCTATCAATTCCTCTGAGAATCTTGCATGTGGTTATCATGTCCCCTCAAACTCTTCTGTCACCCAGTGACGTGAGGTTTAATTCCCGTAGTCTCTCCTCGTAGCTCATACCTCTCAGCTCGGGTACTAGTCTGATGGCAAACCTTTGAACCTTTTCCAGTTTAGTCTTATCCTTGAGTAGATATGGACTCCATGCTGGAGCCGCATACTCCAGCCTTGGTCTGACATATGTGGTATACAAAGTTCTGAAAGATTCCTTACACAAGTTTCCAAAAGCCGTTCTTATGTTAGCCAACCTGGCATATGCTGCTGATGTTATCCTCTTGATATGAGCTTCAGGGTACAGGTCTGGCGTGATATCAACCCTCAGATCTTTCTCTCTCTCTATCCTAAATGATACCTTGTATCTGGTCTCCTGCTCCCTACATCTATCTTCATTACATTACATTTGCTTGGGTTAAACTCTAAAAACCATTTGTTAAACTATTCCTGCAGATTGTCCAGCTCTTCTTGAAGCCTTAAGGTGTCCACCTTTGTCTTAATCCTTCTCATAATTTTGGCGTCGTCAGCAAACATTGAGAGGAATGAATCTATACTCTTTGGGAAATCATTTACGTATATCAGAAATAGGATAGGTCCGAGTACAGAGCCCTGTGGGACTCCACTGGTGATTTCACGCCAATCGGAGGTCTCACCCCTCACCGTAACTCTCTGCTTCCTATTGCTTAGGTACTCCCTTTTCCACTGGAGCATCTTACCAGCTACTCCTGCCTATCTCTCCAGCTTATGCATAAGCCTTTTATGGGGTACTGTGTCAAAGGCTTTCTGGAAGTCCAAGAAAATGCAGTCCGCCCATCCTTCTGCTTAATCTTTGGCACCTGATCGTAGAATTCTATTAAGCCTGTAAGGCAAGATTTACCCTCCCTCAACCTATGTTGATGGTTTGTCATCGAAGTCCCTTATCTCCAGATGTGTTACTAGGTTTTTTCTCACGATCTTCTCCATCACCTTGCATGGTATACAAGTTAAGGACACTGGCCTGTAGTTCAGTGCCTCTTGCCTGTCACCCTTTTTGTATATTGGGACTACATTAGCAGTCTTCCATATTTCGGGTAGGTCTACTGTTTCCAGTGACCTACTATACACTATGGAGAGTGGCAAGCAGAGCGCTCCTGCACATTCTTTCAATACCCATGGTCAGATTCCGTCCTGGCCAACAGCCTTTCTCACGTCCAGATCTAACAGGTGCCTCTTAACCTCATCTCTTGTAATTTCTTACCATTCCAATGCCGCCTGGTTTACTGCTTCTTCTCCTAGCGCCGTGACCTCTCCTTTTTCTATTGTGAAGACCACCTGGAACCTCTTGTTGAGTTCTTCACACACCTCTTTCTCATTTTCTGTATACCTGTCCTCACCTGTCTTAAGTTTCATCACCTGTTCCTTCACTGTTGTTTTCCTTCTGATGTGACTGTGTAGTAGCTTAGGTTCGGTCTTGACTTTATTAGCTGTATCATTTTCATATTTTTTCTCAGCTTCTCTTCTCACACTTACATACTCGTTCCTTGTTCTCTGGTATCTCTCTCTGCTTTCAGGTGTTCTGTTATTTCGGAATTTCCACCACGCCCTTTTGTTCAGTTCCTTTGCTTTCATACATGGCCTATTAAACCATAGATTCCTTTTTTTGCTTCTTTTTTTCCTGTCGGGCCGCAATAAACCTGTTTACTGCCTCCTGACACTTTTGGGGTGACATAGCCCATCATGTCATGTACGGACTTAGTTGTGAGTTCTATGGTATATCCCTTAGGAATTTTCTCATCTCCTCATAGTTCATGAGGAGCCAACAAGTTTCCCTTTCGGTTCGCCAGTCCTTTGTTTCCCAGTTCTTTTTTGGGGAGATAATTCCTAGCTCTACCAGGTATTCGAAGATCAGTACACTATGATCACTCATTCCCAAGGGGGCTTCCAACTTAACCTCCCTTATATCCGACTCATTTAGCGAAATATCAGATCAAGAATTGCGGGTTCATCCTCTCCTCTCATTCTTGTCGGTCCCTTGATGTGTTGGTTTAGAAAGTTTTTTTTTGCTACGTCCAGCAGCTTAGCTCTCCATGTGTCCTGTCCTCCATGAGGGTCTCTAGTCTCCCAATCTGTTTTCCCGTGGTTGAAGTCTCACATAATTTGTAGTCTGGATCCGTTTCTGCTAGCTACAGAAGCTGCTCTCTCTATTATATTGATGGTGGCCATGTTGTTCCTATCATATTCCTGTCTGAGTCTTCTGTTGTTTGCTGGGGAGTTATATATGACTACTACTATAATTTTTTGTCCTCCAATTGCTATGGTACCTGTTATGTAGTCACAGAAATCTTTACAGCCCTGAATAACCATCTCTTCAAAATTCCAGCCTCTTCCCATCAGCGGAAAGGGAAACCTACACTCACAACTTTTCCCTACACGACCTCCTCCTCTCCCTTCTCCCTTTCCTCACTACATAGTAGTTCTGTGGAAACACTGCATTTGTTATGGTTTTCGATAATTTTGTTTCTGTGAGTGCTATTGTGTCTGGGTTTTCTTCTAGTGCCCATTCTCCAAGTAAACTTGTTTTATTCGTAATGCCATTTATATTATTGTACATTGCCTTGAAGCTCACTTTCTTCTGTTCATTCTCTTGTCCCCTTCTTGGTGAGCGTTCTGCTGATGGAGGAAACTGTTCAATAGGTGTGAAGATCTGTGAGATGGTTAACAAGGTGTCAGAGGATTCTGGTGTGTGTGTGTGTGTGTGTGTGTGTGTGTGTGTGTGTGTGTGTGTGTGTGTGTGTGTATGTGTGTGTGTGTGTGTGTGTGTGTGTGTGTGTGTGTATGTGTGTGTGTGTGTGTGTGTGTGTGTGTGTGTGTGTGTGTGTGTGTGTGTGTGTGCGTGTGTGTATTCACCTATTTGTACCCGCCTATTTGTGCTTGCAGGATCGAGCATTGACTCTTGGATACCGCCTTTCCAGCCATCGGTTGTTAACAGCAATGACTCCTGTCCCATATCCTTATCATACCTAATTTTAAAAGTTTTAATAAAGTTTGCTTCCACAACCTGTTCCTCAAGTGCATTCCATTTTTCCACTACTCTCACACTAAAAGAAAACTTCCTAACATCTCTGTGACTCATCTGAGATTCCAGTTTCCACCCATGTCCCCTCGTTCTGTTATTATTACTTGTGAACATTTCATCTATTTCCACTTCTATCTCCACTTCCGCTGTGTGTGTGAGTGTGTGTGTGTGTGTGTGTGTGTGTGTGTGTGTGTGTGTGTGTGTGTGTGTGTGTGTGTGTGTGTGTGTGTGTGTGTGTGTGTGTGTGTGTGTGTAATTACCTAAGTGTAGTTACAGGATGAGAGCTACGCTCTTGGTGTCCTGTCTTCCCAGCACTCTTTGTCATGTAAAGCTTTGAAACTACTGAAGGTTTTGGCCTCCACCACCTTCTCACTTAACTTGTTCCAACCGTCAACCACTCTATTTGCGAAAGTGAATTTACTTATATTTCTTCGGCATCTTTGTTTATTTGGTTTAAATCTATGACCTCTTGTTCTTGAAGTTCCAGGTCTCTGGAAATCTTCCCTATCAATTTTATCAATTCCTATTACTATTTAGTATGTAGTGATCATATCACCTCTTTTTCTTCTGTCTTCTAGTTTTGACATATTTAATGCCTCTAACCTCTCCTCGTAGCTCTTGCCCTTCAGTTCTGGGAGCCACTTAGTAGCATGTCTTTGCACCTTTTCCAGTTTGTGTATGTGCTTCTTAAGATATGGGCTCCACACAACCGCTGCATATTCTATCTTTGTCTAGCAAAAGTCGTGAAAAATTTCTTTAGTATTTCCCCTCCATGTATTTAAAAGCAATTCTGAAGTTAGAAAGCGTAGCATAGGCTCCTCGCACAATGCTATTAATGTGGTCCCCTCAGGTGATAGTTTTCTATCTAGAACCACCCCTAGATCTCTTTCTTTATCAGAATTCTTTAAAGATTTCTCACATAATTTATAGGTTGTGTGGAGTTTATGTTTTCCTATTCAACATTCCATAACATGGCCTTTATTCACGTTAAATTCCATTTGCCAAGTGGTGCTCCATATACTTATTTTGTCCAGGTCTTCTTGAAGGGCTTGACTATCATCTATGTTTCTTATCCTTCCTATTATCGTAGCATCATCAGCAAACATGTTCATATAATTCTGTATTCCATCTGGTAGATCGTTTATGAAGACACTGAACATTACCGGTGCAAGAACTGAACCCTGTGGTACTCCACTTGTGACGTTTCTCCAGTCCGATACATTGCCTCTGATTACTGCCCTCAATTTTCAATCAATCAGAAAATTTTTCATCCATGTTAGAAGTTTACCTGTCACCCCTCCAATATTTTCCAGTCCAGAACAACCTCTTATGTGGAACCCTGTCGAAAGTTTTTTTTAGATCCAGATAGATGCAGTCAACCCAACCATCTCTTTCCTGTATAATCTCTGTGGCTCGATCATAGAAACTGAGTAAATTTGATACACAGGAACTTCCTGATCGAAAACCGTACTGTCTGTTTGATATTATATAATTTCTCTCCAGGTGTTCTACAATTTAGTTTTTATTATTTTTGCAATATTTTGACTATTACACTTGTCAGTGATACAGGTCTATAAATGACGGGGTCTTCCCTGCTGCCACTTTTGAAGATTGGAACTATGTTAGCCTTTTTCCACACATCTTATACGACTCCTGTACACAGGGATGTCTGAAAAATCAGCTGAAGTGGAATGCTGAGCTCAGGTGCACATTCTCTCAGAACTCATGGTGAAACTCTATCTGGGCCAACTGCTTTGTTCTTACTTAGCTCCAGGAGCATTTGTTTAACTTCGTCTCTAGACACCTCTTTGTGCTCTATGCTGTTCTCTGCAATTCTCATTGTATCTGGTTCTTTGAGGATCTCATGTTGTACAAATACACTTTGGAACTTTTTCGTTTAATGTTTCACACATTTCCTTTTCATTTTCCGTGTATCTGTCCCCCATTTTCAACCTATGAATATTATCCTTTAGCAACAGCTTGCTTTTAATGAATTTATAGAAAAGGCCTGGACCTGATTTACATTTGTCTGCTATACCGATCTCAAAGTTCCTTTGCCTCTCTCCTTACTAACATGTAGTTGTTTCTTGAATCTTTGTATCGCTGGTATGTTTAGGATTTTGGTCTCTTTCTATAATGATTCCATGCTTGTGTCTTTTGATCTCTGGCCCTCTCGCAGTTTCTGTTGAACCAACCCTTTTTCCTAGGTTTGCATGTCTGTTTTGGTATGAATGTTTGTGTGCCTTTATCGTATATTTTCCAAAATAAGGCATACATCTCATTTACTTCCTTGCCTAGCAACAATTCCGATGTTCCCCATAGTGTCCTCTCTAGAAATCGAGTTTAACAACTGTTTCATTGTCCCCATTCTTTACTAGATTATATCGCATAGCGTATTTAATGTCCAAGAGGACGTGATCACTCTTTCCCAAGGGAGTAAGGTACTGGATGTCAAATACCTCTTCTTCTTTCCTGGTGAATACTAGATCCAGTAATGACGGTACATCTCCTTCCCTCATTCTTGTGGCCTGCTTGACGTGTTGATACATGAATGTCTCCAAGATGACGTTTACAAACCTGCCTGTCCAAATGTCCTCTGTTCTTGCCTCGTAGGCCTCCCAGTCTATTGCCTTAAAGTTGAAGTTCCCCAGTACCAGCAATCAGGATTTATCTTTGTCAGCTCTTACCATAACCTCTCTCATGACCATTTTGAGGCCCTCTCGTTTGTCATCCAGTTCTTCCTTTGTCCATATGTTGCTTGCTGGTGGGCTGTAGGCATTTAAAATTATCAGCTTATCATCTTCATTCCAAAGCTACAATGCCATTATGTCAATATCTCGAGGGTTTTTAAATATTAATTCTCTTACCTTCAGGTGTTCTCTCACCAGCACAGTCACTCCTTCCCGCTTCCTAGGTTTCCTGTCATGTCTCCAAACTGGGTAGCCCCCTTGGAAATACGACCTCATTTAAAATATTTTCTTCAGGGTTTTGTCTCTGTTAGTGCGACAATATCTGGGACTTTGAGCTCAATTATATTCTTCAACTCTAATATTTTCGATCTCACTCCATCTAAGTTGGTATATACTACTTTCAGGAATATGTTCCCCTTCCCTTTGTTCTTTAAACCCCATTCCACTAATGATTTTGTTGTTTTGTCTTTATGTACCGTTTAACAAGCTTTCAAGTCCCTGACACTTTGTAGAAAAAAGAATTCCTTTCTTCTTCATTTCTATCCCCATTTAGACGTTTCGCTTCAATGAAGTTCATTTTCAGCTTTTCCCTGTCCTCATTTGAGAGGTCTTGTCTTATTGACCAAAGTTTGCCATCCTCGTCACATTGTAATTTTCTTGTATTCCGAAGCACTTCTGTCATATATTTCACTCCATTAAACATCACCCTTAAGGGGCAGTTCTTGTCTTTCTCATATTTTCCTATCCTCCTAAAATCACTAACATGCTCCTTTGAATTTAGGCCTTCTCCTAATCCTACTATTTTTTCTATGATTTTCATCTTTTCTGACTCTCGGTCCACCCTAGAGGAAATTACCTTCTCTAAATATCCAAAAATTATTATGGACTTACTTCTACCTACAGTGTTTTGTACCAGTGTACTGTTGGTTACCAGTTCTTTCCTTATTGCTTGCCTAAGATCCGCTTCTTGTTTATCATTTCTGGTTAGGACTTCCAAACACCTTTCCTTAATCGTCTCTTTCTCTTTGACAACTTGGGCATACGTCTATTTCTTCTTTATACTTTTCTAGTTCTTTATTACCTCCTCTATGTGAGTTGTCAATGAAGTTTCCAGTTGCAGATCCTTGCCTAATTCTGTATTAGCCCTCAGGCTCCCTTGGAGTTGTTCACCATATGAGTCTATTTTCTTGTTTACTTCTTCAAAGTCACCACACTTCACTTACCACGCCTCATTTTCTTTCACTAGTTCCTTGATTTGCTCCTCCTAATTTGTTACCTTGTCCGTTAATGCAGTAATACTCTTAACTTGCTGAAGAATACTTCCTTTTAGAGTGCAAAGCTCACTCCTAAGAGCTCCTTTGTTCTCTAAGAATTTAAGCACTTTTTCTTCATTCTTTTGCATATCCTCAATTATCTCTAACCTGCCAAGAACACCTCCTTTCCTTATCTCTTGTGGTGAGAATCCTTTGACAAAATCATCTATTGGTGTGTTTACATTCCCCGTGGTGGTGGTGGCCATCTTTGTTTTTGTTCTGGAACAAAAACAAACTTTTCCAACTCAGCTATTTTCACTCATCTTTACTTGTTTATTGTATTTTTTTGCTTTTGCACTTCCTTGAACCTTTATGTAACCTGGGACACCACTGTAGCCCCCAACCTGTTCCCAATACTTAAGTAATTCGATATTCCAGGAGCTTGCTGCGGTGTGCCCACGCAACCACTTGGGCTAGACGGTAGAGCGACGGTCTCGCTTCATGCAGGTCGGCGTTCAATCCCCGACCGTCCAAGTGGTTGGGCAAAACTCCTTTACCCCTGTCCCATCCGAAATGCTTATCCTGACCCCCTTCCCAGTGCTCATATAGTCGTAATGGCTTGGCGATTTCTCCTGATAAATAGTGACTCCTGCCTCCTCCAGCTTCAGTGACCCAGTCACTGTAACCTACACTGTTACAGTGTGTGTGTGGAGAGATACGGCTTCAGTTGGAACCATGAGGATAGTATGGTGTACATGGTTATAGTGACACTGGTTGTGAGTAGTGTTGAGTTACAGTGACGATGGACGTGTGAAGATGGTTATAGTGAAGATGGATGTGAGTAGAAAATATTGTTACTTTGATGAGGGTCGTGTGTAGTGATGATGGTGTTGTAACTACACAAAACCATCAAGACTACCATCCTGATAACCATCTACACAGCACATGAAGGTTGTGTGTAGTGTAGATGGTACAGTGATGAAGGTTGTGTGTAGTGTAGATGGTACAGTGATGGTGGTGTGTAGTGTAGATGGTACAGTGATGATGGTTGTGTGTAGTGTATATGGTTACAGTGATGGTGGTGTGTAGTGTAGATGGTACAGTGATGAAGGTTGTGTGTAGTGTAGATGGTTACAGTGATGGTGGTGTGTAGTGTAGATGGTACAGTGATGAAGGTTGTGTGTGGTGTAGATGGTTACAGTGATGGTGGTGTGTAGTGTAGATGGTACAGTGATGATGGTTGTGTGCAGTGTAGATGGTTACAGTGATGGTGGTGTGTAGTGTAGATGGTACAGTGATGAAGGTTGTGTGTAGTGTAGATGGTTACAGTGATGGTGGTGTGTAGTGTAGATGGTACAGTGATGATGGTTGTGTGTAGTGTAGATGGTACAGTGATGAAGGTTGTGTGTAGTGTAGATGGTTACAGTGATGGTCGACCATCAAGGTAATAGAGTATTAACTAGCTCCCGTATACCATCACTCCCATTCTTTTACTCAGTTCCATCTCACATCCTTATCCTGACCCCTTCCAAGTGCTGTGCAGTGGTAATGACCGGGCCCTGTACCGGACAGGTTGTGAGCAGACGGGAGAGGAGACCTAAGAGCGGGAGGGGCGAAGGTTAGAGGTGGGAAGGGGGGGGGGAGTGGTGTCGGAGGTCGTGGGGGATGACAGTAGAGAAGAGGTACAGGAATGGAGTAAAGTGGAGGTCTAGGGATGGGGAATCGGGACGGAATGTTGGTTTGTGAGGGATGTTGGAAAGTTTCCAACACTAATACATCATTATTGTATCATAATACATCACCATTGTATGCTAGGCATAGTATATACTAATCCTACTAATTTGTAGAATCAACATAAATTAATATTTTCCCATCTGCACGTCATTTACCAAATTCTTCCTACATAGAGGGACAGTATTGCGTCAGATAATATCCAGCAGAGACATAATTTTCGTCATCATGCCAGAGAATTGAATAGTATTCTTTTTTTTTATCTTTATTTAAGAAAATACAATATAAAAATTCTCGCCTTTTGTCAGTATTCTTTACAAGAATTAATACCTGATAATATAACAACTAGTGATCTAATAACAACGAGTTATCAACTAAAAAATCACTATATAACAGTTTATCTGTTATCTTAACATGGAGGAAACAGAAATTTCTCGTTTAATAAAAACACTGTTCATAATAATTATTATTTGACGATAATTTAAATAATATATAACTCCCTATAATTGCAACCTCATTCTCATTAACTTATTTAGTAGAGTAATTATAAGGAAAACAATTTTCCGTTTCTACTAAAATATGTTGCGCATGCGCGAGGAGAGGGTTGAGGCAAGAGGAGGAGCACGAAAGGACTGACTACGAAACTTTGACCACGAGACGACATGATGGCCGTTGGTACAGAGAGGTGAAGCTTTCGTCAGCTATGTGATCGGCCCTTGCTATTAATCGTCCCCAGAGTGTATAACTACTCCATCAGCGATCCAAGGATTGCGTCGGTGGACAACAATAATGTTAAGTGGTTCAGTTATAATGTTCAGAGCTCTCAACATGCAAACTTTACCCTAAGTCCATCGTTACACCGTGCTCCCTCCTCTATCTACAAGTATGTTCCCAGTGAACTTAATATAGCCCTTCCAGTAATCCATAATGATATAATTTATTGTGTGTAACCGAACTTTACACTATATTGGGTTTCCAGCGTGTGTTGAAGCAGCCGGAGGTGAGACAAACTCCCACGCCACGCTAGCAAGTCAGGTGTTCCAGCAGGTTGTAGATGACGCCATCACCTAACCACGCCCCCGTTCACTGTCACAGCCAAGTTGCTGATATTACCTTGATTTATTCCTTAATTACTTATAAATAGTTGAGATTTAATATAGCCTCGTGAACTTTAGATAGGAACAGTTTTCTTGTCTAACAGTTACTATAATAAGCTCCTATTATTAACCAAGTTACTAAATACTTATACAAATTATATCTCTTATTAAATCTTACTAATTTCTCTCGGGGAAGAACCAGCCTGTATTAAGTGTACTAGGAGTAACTCAACTTCTAGTATTAACCCCCAATTGTGAAGTTTGGGAAGGTTTAACTCTTGAATAATAATTAATCTTCCAGTCCATTAATATTCAACAAATAATTCTTAATAATTACATTGTCCAAAGGCACTGGTATCTTAGTTCTTATTATTGCATTATGTATCTGTTTCCCTTTTCAGTAAAAATAGGATGGTCCTTCGTGTAATTCAATTCAATCAATTAAATATCAATATATTAAGAGTTAGGTTTCCTACACGACAAGCAGGGGGGGGGGAGAAGGGTTAGGGGGGACTAATGAAGGGTTAAAAGTTGGGGAACCATTTGAGAGAGAGGAGAGAGAGTGAGAGAGAGAGAGAGAGAGAGAGAGAGAGAGAGAGAGAGAGAGAGAGAGAGAGAGAGAGAGAGAGAGAGAGAGAGAGAGAGAGAGAGAGGGGGGGGGGCTCTACTCACAGCCTGAAATAAGGGAAGAATTAAATAGTGTGTTGAGAGAGAGAAGAGACAAGCGCTGGCATACACACGCACATACACACACACACACATACACACACACGCACACACACACACACACACACACACACACACACACACACACACACACACACAATAAGGGACGAGGCGGGACCAAAGAGCCAAAGCTCAACCCCCGCAAGCACAAATAGGTGAGTACACACACACACACACACACACACACTTTGGATTGTCAGAAAGCCTTTGATACAGTGCCACACAAGAGGCTAGTGCGAAAGTTGGAGATGCAGGCTGGAGTGAGAGGGAAGGTACTCCGGTGGATAGAGGAGTACCTAAGCAACAGGAGACAACGAGACTGTGTGAGGGGTGAGGTCTCAGATTGGCGAGACATCACAAGTGGAGTCCCGCAGGGGTCAGTCCTTGGACCTATACTGTTTCTGGTATATGTAAATGATCTCCCAGAGGGTATAGATTCGTTCCTCTCAATGTTTGCCGACGATGCAAAAATTATGAGGAGGATTGAAACAGAGGATGATAGTAGGAGGCTACAAGATGACCTGGATAGACTGAGTGAATGGTCCAACAAATGGCTGTTGAAGTTCAACCCGAGTAAATGCAAAGTAATGAAACTAGGCAGTGGAAACAGGAGGCCAGGCACAGGATACAGAATAGGAGATGAAGTACTTAATGAAACAGACAGAGAGAAAGATCTAGGAGTTGATATCACACCAAACCTGTCTCCTGAAGCCCACATAAAGAGAATAACGTCTGCGGCATATGCGAGGCTGGCTAACATCAGAACGGCGTTCAGGAACCTGTGTAAGGAATCATTCAGAATCTTGTACACCACATATGTAAGACCAATCCTGGAGTATGCGGCCCCAGCATGGAGCCCGTACCTTGTCAAGCACAAGACGAAGCTGGAAAAAGTCCAAAGGTATGCTACTAGACTAGTCCCAGAACTAAGAGGCATGAGTTATGAGGAAAGGCTGCGGGAAATGCACCTTACGACACTGGAAGACAGAAGAGTAAGGGGGGACATGATCACAACCTACAAAATTCTCAGGGGAATCGACCGGGCAAACAAGGATGAACTATTCAACACTGGTGGGACCCGAACAAGGGGACACAGGTGGAAGCTGAGTACCCAAATGAGCCACAGAGACGTTAGAAAGAACTTTTTCAGTGTCAGAGTAGTTAGTAAATGGAATGCATTAGGAAGTGATGTGGTGGAGGCTGACTCCATACACAGTTTCAAATGTAGATATGATAGAGCCCAATAGGCTCAGGAATCTGTACACCAGTTGATTGACGGTTGAGAGGCGGGACCAAAGAGCCAGAGCTCAACCCCCGCAAGCACAATTAGGTGAGTACACACACAGAGGCATACAAATAGACGGGCACACATATACACACACACACACACACACACACACACACACACACACACACACAGGCGTACAGATAGACGGGCACATATATATACACACACACACACACAAAGGTTTGCCACCAGACTACTACCCGAGCTGAGAGGCATGAGCTTCGAGGAGAGACTACGGGAATTAAATTTCACGTTGTTGGAAGAGAGAAGAGATAGCGGGGCATGATCACGACATTCAAGATTCTCAAGGGAATTGATAGGGTAGATATAGACAGGCTATATAACACAAGGGGCACACGCTCTAGGTAAGTGGCCTGAACACGGCCACTTACCTCTGCCTACGGTGGTTGGTAATAGGGTTGGCGGCGTGACAATATTTAGCCCCTTAACTATATTCTTGATCATCCCGGATATATATTACACCTTAGGGGCTCTATGCTAGTCAGGTTAAGGTCTCCCAGCAGCAGCCTTCCTCCCATCAACACCGACAAGATGGAGTACTCGGAGTATTCCTGTAAGAGACTCATCTCACATTTCGACTGTTCGGACTCGGCCCCTAAGAGGAGAAAATTAGAAGACGGCTGGGATGGAAATTGGGAGGACGCGGCCTCCTACGTCCGCAAGATGGTGGACGTCTGGGGCCAACTGTGGGACTACGGCGGACAAACGCTTGGGAAGGACTGGGAATATATGGATATATGAACAGTGTTTACTTCTTTGTTTCTGATAATTACTTCTTATTTTTTTGTGAAATTGATTAAAATAAAGGATATGTGAACTCACCTAGTTGTATTCACCTAGTTGTCCTTGCGGGGGTTGAGCTCTGGCTATTTGGTCCCGCCTCTCAACTGTCAATCAACTAATGTACAGGTTCCTGAGCCTACTGGGCTCTATCATATCTACATATGAAACTGTGTATGGAATCAGCCTCCACCATAACACTACTTAATGCAAAAAATTATTTCTAACGTCTATATGGCTCATTTGGGCACTCAATTTCCACCTGTGCTCCCTAGTGTGTGTGTGCGTGTGCCCCTTGTGTTAAATAATCTGTCTTTATCTACCCTATCAATTCTTCTGAGAATCTTGCATGTGGTGATCATGTCCCCTGTAACTCTTCTGTCCCCCAGTGACGTGAGGTTTAATTCCCGTAGTCTCTCCTCGTGGCTCATACCTCTCAGCTCGGGTCCGAGTCTGGTGGCCAACCTCTGAACCTTTTCCAGTTTTGTCTTATCCTTAAGTAGATATGAACTCCATGCTGGAGCCGCATACTCCAGGATTGGTCTGACATATGTGGTATACAAAGTTCTGAAAGATTTCTTACACAAGTTTCTAAAGGCCGTTCATATGTTAGCCAACCTGGCATATGCCGCTGATGTTATCCTCTTGATATAAGCTTCAGGGTACAGGTCAGGCGTGATATCAACCCCCAGGTCTTTCTCTCTCTCTCTCTCTCTGACCCTTGAAGTATTTGATTTCCCAAATTGATACCTTGTATCTGGTCTCCTGCTCCCTACACCTATCTCCATTACATTACATTTGCTTGTGTTAAACTGTACTACCCATTTGTTGGACCATTCCTGCAGCTTGTCCAAGTCTTCTTGAAACCTTAATGTGTCCACCTTTGTCTTAATCCTTCTCATAATTTTGGCGTCGTCAGCAAACATTGAGAGGAATGAGTCTGTACTCGTTGGATTTCATTTACGTATATCAGAAACAGGATAGGTCCGAGTACAGAGCCCTGTGGGACTCCACTGGTGATTTCACGCCAATCTGAGGTCTCACCGCTCACTGTAACTCTCTGCTTCCTATTGCTTAGGTACTCCCTTATTCATTGGAGCACCTTACCAGCTACTCCTGCCTATCTCTCCAGCTTATGTATCAGCCTTGTATGGGGTACTGTTTCAAAGGCTTTCCGGCAGTCCAAGAAAATGCAGTCCGCCCATCCTTCTGCTTCATCTTTGGCACCTGATCGTAGAATTCTATTAAGCCTGTAAGGCAAGATTTACCCTCCCTGAACCTATGTTGATGGTTTGTCACGAAGTCCCTTCTCTCCAGATGTGTTACTAGGTTTTTTCTCACGATCTTCTCCATCTCCTTGCATGGTATACAAGTTCAGGACACTGGCCTGTAGTTCAGTGCCTCATGTTTGTCACCCTTTTTGTATATTGGGACTACATTAGCAGTCTTCCAAATTTCGGGTAGGTCTCCCGTTTCCAGTGACCTACTATACACTATGGAGAGTAGCAAGCAAAGCGCTCCTGCACATTCTTTCAATACCCATGGTCAGATTCTGTCCGGGCCAACAGCCTTTCTCACGTCCAGATCCAACAGGTGCCTCTTGACCTCATCGCTTGTAATTTCATACCATTCCAAAGCCACCTGGTTTACTGCCACCTCTGCTAGCGTCGTGACCTCTCCTTGTTCTATTGTGAAGACCTCCTGGAACCTCTTGTTGAGTTCTTCACACACCTCTTTGTCATTCTCTGTATACCTGTCCTCACCTGTCTTAAGTTTCACCACCTGTTCCTTCACTGTTGTTTTCCTTCTGATGTAACTGTGTAGTAGCTTTGGTTCGGTCTTAGCTTTATTAGCTATATCATTTTCATATTTTTTCTCAGCGTCTCTTCTCACACTAACATACTCGTTCCTGGTTCTCTGGTATCTCTCTCTACTTTCAGGTGTTCTGTTATTTCGGAATTTCCACCACGCCCTTTTGTTCAGTTCCTTTGCTTTCATACATGGCCTATTTAACCATAGATTCTTTTTTTGCTTCATGTTTTTTTCCTGTCGGGCCGGGATAAACCTGTTTACTGCCTCCTGACACTTTTGGGGTGACATAGCCCATCATGTCATGTACGGACTTAGTTGTGAGTTCTATGGTATATCCCTTAGGAATTTTCTCATCTCCTCATAGTTCATGAGGAGCCAACAAGTTTCCCTTTCGGTTCGCCAGTCCTTTGTTTCCCAGTTCTTTTTTTGGGGAGATAATTCCTAGCTCTACCAGGTATTCGAAGATCAGTACACTATGATCACTCATTCCCAAGGGGGCTTCCAACTTAACCTCCCTTATATCCGACTCATTTAGCGAAATATCAGATCAAGAATTGCGGGTTCATCCTCTCCTCTCATTCTTGTCGGTCCCTTGATGTGTTGGTTTAGAAAGTTTCTTGTTGCTACGTCCAGCAGCTTAGCTCTCCATGTGGGTCTCTATTCTCTCGTGGTTGAAGTATCCCATAATTTGTAGTCTGGAACCGTTTCTGCTAGGTACAGAATCTGCTCTCTCTATTATATTGATGTTGGCCGTGTTGTTCCTATCATATTCCTGTCTGGGTCTTCTGTCGTTTGGTGGGGGGTTATATATGTCTACTACTATAATTTTTTGTCCTCCAATTGCTATGGTACCTGTTATGTAGTCACAGAAATCTTTACAGTTCTGAATAACCATCTCTTCAAAATTCCAGCCTCTTCCCATCAGCAAAACTACACGACCTCCTTCTCTCCCTTCTCTCTTTCCTCACTACATAGTAGTCCTATGGAAACACTGCATTTGTTATGGTTTCCAATAGCTTTGTTTCTGTGAGTGCTGTTGTTTCTGGGTTTTCTTCTAGTGCCCATTCTCCAAGTAAACTTGTTTTATTCGTAATGCCATTTATGTTATTGTACATTGCCTTGAAGCTCACTTTCTTCTGTTCATTCTCTTGTCCCCTTCTTGGTGAGCGTTCTGCTGATGAAGGAAACTGTTCAATAGGTGTGAAGATCTGTGAGGTGGTTAACAAGGTGTCAGAGGATTCTGGTGTGTGTGTGTGTGTGTGTGTGTGTGTGTGTGTGTGTGTGTGTGTGTGTGTGTGTGTGTGTGTGTGTATTCACCTATTTGTACTCACCTATTTGTGCTTGCAGGATGGAGCATTGACTCTAGGATCCTGCTATTCCAGGCATCGGTTGTTTACAGCAATGACTCCTGTCCCATTTCCCTATCATACCTAACTTTAAAAGCATGAATACAGTTTGCTTCCACAACCTGTTCCCCAAGTGCATTCCATTTTTCCACTACTCTCACGCTAAAAGAAAACTTCCTAACATCTCTGTGACTCATCTGAGTTTCCAGTTTCCACCCATGTCCCCTCGTTCTGTTATTATTACGTGTGAACATTTCATCTATTTCCACTTCCGCTGTGTGTGTGTGTGTGTGTGTGTGTGTGTGTGTGTGTGTGTGTGTGTGTGTGTGTGTGTGTGTGTGTGTGTGTGTGTGTGTGTGTGCGTGTGTGTGTAATTACCTAAGTGTAGTTACAGGATGAGAGCTACGCTCGTGGTGTCCCGTCTTCCCAGCACTCTTTGTCATATAACGCTTTGAAACTACTGACGGTTTTGGCCTCCACCACCTTCTCACCTAACTTGTTCCAACCGACAACCACTCAATTTTCTCTTATATTTTTTTCGGCATCTTTGTTTATTTGGTTTAAATCTATGACCTCTTGTTCTTGAAGTTCCAGGTCTCAGGAATCTTCCCTATCAATTTTATCAATTCCTATTACTATGTTGTAAGTAGTGATCATATCACCTCTTTTTCTTCTGTCTTCTAGTTTTGGCATATTTAATGCCTCTAACCTCTCCTCGTAGCTCTTGCCCTTCAGTTCTGGGAGCCACTTAGTAGTTTTTTTTTTTGCACCTTTTCCAGTTTGTTGATGTGCTTCTTAAGATATGGACACCACACAACCACTGCATATTCTAGCTTTGCCTAGCAAAAGTCGTGAACATTTTTTTTAGTATTTCCCCATAAAAGTATATAAAAGCATTTCTGAAGTTAGAAAGCGTATCATAGGCTCCTCGCACAACGTTCTTCATGTGGTCCTCAGATGATAGTTTTCTATCTAGAACCACCCCTAGATCTCTTCCTTTATCAGAATTCTTTAATGATTTCTCACATAATTTATAGGTTGTGTGGAGTTTATGTTCACCTATTCCACATTCCATAACATGGCCTTTATTTACGTTAAATTCCATTTGCCAAGTGGTGCTCCATATACTTATTTTGTCCAGGTCTTCTTGAAGGGCATGACAATCATCTAAGTTTCTTATCCTTCCTATTATCTTAGCATCATCAGCAATCATGTTCATATAATTCTGTATTCCATCTGGTAGATCATTTATGAAGACAATGAACATCACTGGTGCAAGAACTGAACTCTGTGGTACTCCATTTGTGACGTTTCTCCAGTCCGGTACATTGCCTCTGATTACTGCCCTCATTTTTCAATCAATCAGAAAATTTTTCATCCATGTTAGAAGTTTACCAGTCACCCCTTCAATATTTTCCAGTTTCCAGAACAAACTCTTATGTGGAACCCTATCGAAAGCCTTTATTAGGTCCAGATAGATGTAGTCAACCCAACAATCTCTTTCCTGTAAAATCTCTGTGGCTCGATCATAGAAACTGAGTAAATTTGATACACAGGATCTTCCAGATCGCACACACACACACACACACACACACACACACACACACACACACACACACACACACACACACACACACACACACACACACACACACACACATATACAGTATACAGTAATAAGGAAAGAGAGGGAAGGTAGAGGAGGAGGCGGAGTGGCCCTACTCATGAGAAGGGAATGGAGTTTTAAGGAGATGGCCATCCCGGGCTGTGAGGAGTTCAGAGACTACATAGCAGGCACCATAACAATGGGAGGACCAAGAATAGTAGTAGCAGTAATATACAACCCTCCACCAAATGACAGGAGACCCAGTCAAGAGTATGAAAACAACAACAAGGCAGTTAACACTATAATTGAGAGGGCAGCCTCTGCTGCCTGTAGAAATAGATCCCACCTGCTCATCATGGGCGACTTCAATCACGGAAAGATTGACTGGGAGAACAAGGAACCGCATGGAGGCGAGGATACGTGGAGAGCCAAACTATTGGAGGTAGTGACAAGCAACTTTTTAACCCAGCATGTCGGAGAACCCACAAGGATGAGAGGCAATGACGAACCAGCGAGACTCGACCTAGTCTTCACTCTGAACGACTCCGACATAAGAGAAATCGGTTTTGAGGACCCAGTAGGAATGAGCGACCACAGTGTACTGGTGTTTGAGTACTTGATTGAAGAAGGGTTATTGAACTCGAGGAGGGATACCGAAACCAAAAGGTTAGCATACCGAAAGGGAAACTATGAGGGGATAAGAAAATTCCTAACAGATATAGCATGGGAAACAGAGCTCAGGGGAAAGACGGCCCAAGATATGATGGATTACATCACGCAGAAGTGCAAGGACGCAGCAAACAAGTTTGTCCCAGTCCAAAAGGAAAACAGAGAAATGAAGATGAGAAACCCATGGTTTAATCAAAGATGTAGGCTAGCTAAGCAGCAAAGTAAAAGGGCATGGAGAAACTATAGGAATAACAGGACACTGGAGAGCAGAGAAAGATACCAGAATGCCAGGAATGAATATGTCAGGATGAGAAGAGAGGCAGAAAGACAATACGAAAATGACATCGCAAGCAAGGCAAAGACTCAGCCTAAATTGTTGCATAGCCACATTAGGAGAAAAACAACAGTAAAGGAACAGGTTATGAGATTAAGGATAGGGGCGGAAGGATTCACTACAAATGACAAGGAAGTGTGTGAGGAATTGAATAAGAAATTCCAGGAGGTCTTCACCTTAGAACAAGGAGAAATTCCAGAGGTAAGTGAGGGAATAGCTAACCAGGAACCACTGGAAGAGTTTGAGATTACCAGTGGGGAAGTAAGGAAGTGTTTACTAGAGTTGGACGTGACGAAGGCTATAGGCCCAGATGGAATCTCCCCTTGGGTTCTAAAGGAAGGAGCAATAGAACTGAGCCTACCACTCTCCATAGTGTATAACAAATCACTGGCAACAGGGGAACTGCCAGATATTTGGAAAGCAGCTAACGTAGTCCCGATATACAAGAAAGGGGATAGACAGGAGGCACTGAACTACAGGCCAGTGTCCCTAACCTGCATACCATGCAAGCTGATGGAGAAGATTGTGCGAAAAAAACTAGTGGAGCATCTGGAGCGAAGGAACTTTGTAACACAGCATCAACATGGGTTCAGGGATGGCAGGTCCTGCCTCACAGGGTTACTTGAATTCTACGACCAGGCAACAAAAATAAGGCAAGAAAGAGAAGGGTGGGCAGACTGCATATTTTTGGATTGTCAGAAAGCCTTTGATACAGTGCCACACAAGAGGCTAGTGCGAAAGTTGGAGATGCAGGCTGGAGTGAGAGGGAAGGTACTCCGGTGGATAGAGGAATACCTAAGCAACAGGAGACAACGAGTCTGTGTGAGGGGTGAGGTCTCAGATTGGCGAGACGTCACAAGTGGAGTCCCGCAGGGGTCAGTCCTTGGACCTATACTGTTTCTGGTATATGTAAATGATCTCCCAGAGGGTATAGATTCGTTCCTCTCAATGTTTGCCGACGATGCAAAAATTATGAGGAGGATTGAAACAGAGGATGATAGTAGGAGGCTACAAGATGACCTGGATAGACTGAGTGAATGGTCCAACAAATGGCTGTTGAAGTTCAACCCGAGTAAATGCAAAGTAATGAAACTAGGCAGTGGAAACAGGAGGCCAGGCACAGGATACAGAATAGGAGATGAAGTACTTAATGAAACAGACAGAGAGAAAGATCTAGGAGTTGATATCACACCAAACCTGTCTCCTGAAGCCCACATAAAGAGAATAACGTCTGCGGCATATGCGAGGCTGGCTAACATCAGAACGGCGTTCAGGAACCTGTGTAAGGAATCATTCAGAATCTTGTACACCACATATGTAAGACCAATCCTGGAGTATGCGGCCCCAGCATGGAGCCCGTACCTTGTCAAGCACAAGACGAAGCTGGAAAAAGTCCAAAGGTATGCTACTAGACTAGTTCCAGAACTAAGAGGCATGAGTTATGAGGAAAGGCTGCGGGAAATGCACCTTACGACACTGGAAGACAGAAGAGTAAGGGGGGACATGATCACAACCTACAAAATCCTCAGGGGAATCGACCGGGTAAACAAGGATGAACTATTCAACACTGGTGGGACGCGAACAAGGGGACACAGGTGGAAGCTGAGTACCCAAATGAGCCACAGAGACGTTAGAAAGAACTTTTTCAGTGTCAGAGTAGTTAGTAAATGGAATGCATTAGGAAGTGATGTGGTGGAGGCTGACTCCATACACAGTTTCAAATGTAGATATGATAGAGCCCAATAGGCTCAGGAATCTGTACACCAGTTGATTGACGGTTGAGAGGCGGGACCAAAGAGCCAGAGCTCAACCCCCGCAAGCACAATTAGGTGAGTACACACACACACACACACGCGCGCGCGCCATAGAGACATTAGATTTTTTTGGTTAGTGCCAGAGTAGTTGACAGATGGAATGCATTAGGAAGTGATGTGGTGGAGGCTGACTCCATACAAAGTTTCAAGTGTAGATATGACAGAGCCCAATAGGCTCAGGAATCTGTACACCAGTTGATTGCCAGTTGAGAGGCGGGACCAAAGAGCCAGAGCTCAACCCCCGGAAGCACAACTAGATGAGTACAACCAGGTGAGTACCTAAACTCACTCACAATCTCTCTCTCGCTCTCTCTGGGATGATGCACAGTTTTCAAACTCACCGTGACAGCACAGTGGCATCGTCGGGAACCAATGCCACAAGGAACACATCGCTCCAACTTCCCGTGTTCCAGTAAGCAACACTAGTGGAACCTTCCACATAAAATCAAGTAGCAGCTTAACCTCAAGTCTTAAGGTTCGGAGGAAAAATAAATAAGTTTACATGCAGGCGATGAGTCACAATAACGTGGCTACAGTATGTTGATCAGACCACACACTAGAAGGTGAAGGGACGACGACGACGTTTCGGTCCGTCCTGGACCATTCTCAAGTCGATGGAACTTGAGAATCGACTTGAGAATGGTCCAGGACGGACCGAAACGTCGTCGTCGTCCCTTCACCTTTCTAGTGTGTGGTCTGGTCAACATATATTTACGTATCATTTAAGAATCTACAGACGGGAGACATCTCCCGTCACGCAGGGTGCAGTCGCACCTCCACAGATCTCCAGTATCAGCTCTTGATACTGGTAATGGCTCAAAAGGGCCGCCACTTACGGGCTATTCATGCCCGTGCCACCTTTTAGGTGGCTTAATCTTTATCAATCAATCAATCAAGAATCTATATCGCTGAGTTATTCTTCTAACGCGAAGCAAAGAACGCCCAGCAAAAACAGGTCCAAAAATATAATCATACATGAATCTTTCAATAAATTTTAGTAAATAAGAGTTTGTGTTATAACTCTTTAGCCCTATAGGGAGAGCCGGTCGGCCGAGCGGACAGCACGCTGGACTTGTGATCCTGTGGACCTGGGTTCGATCCCAGGCGCCGGCGAGAAACAATGGGCAGAGTTTTTTTCACCTGTTACCTAGCAGTAAAATAGGTACCTGGGTATTAGTCAGCTGTCACGGGCTGCTTCCTGGGGGTGGAGGCCTGGTCGAGGACCGGGCCGCGGGGACACTAAAGCCCCGAAATCATCTCAAGATAACCTCAAGAAGATAACACATTCACTATTCTCGCTCGGGCAAGCGTAGCGGGTCGAGGGAGGAGTTCGTACATATGAATGTGTAATCACACACACACACCTGTATGTAGCCTTGCTTGATCGTTTGTGTGTGTGCATATGTTCACTATTTGTGTCTGCAGAATCGAGCTGTTAGTTCTTGGACCCCGTCTTTCTAACCAATCTATATTTTTCCTCTGTTATATCTACTACATATATTTCTCTATAAGACACGCACTCACACACACATATCCCCAGAAAGCAGCCCGTGGCAGCTGTCTAACTCCCAGGTACCTATTTACAGCCAGGTGAACAGGGGCATCAGGGTGAAAGAAACATTTTTGCCCATTTGTCTCCGCCTCCACCGGGGATCGAACCCGGAACCTCAGGATTACGAATCCGAAGCTGTTAGGCGCCCACAAAAGTCATGAACAGTTTCTTTAGTATTTCACCATATAATTAAAAGCAAATCTGCACAATGGAAAGTTTTATTTACACATTGGTACATTGAAACGTGTATACAATTCAATGTAGTTTATTGTATCCTACAAGAGTTTAGACCTAACAGCGTACAGTTTAGACCTATTGTCTTGTGTATAACTCTCTGTCCTGCGTGACAGTGAATACCAGCATTATCCTCACTCTAACAAGACCTAACTGAACTCCTTAGATCAGGCAAAATTATAATTGTTAATAAATCGGTTAATAATAAATAATAAATCTGTAGTTGGAAACACTTCAGATTTATTATTTCAGGTCAGATTTCAGGCCCCTGAGGTCCCTCTAGTAGAGTTCATAAATTCCTGGCCACATAATTTGTAGGTTGTGAGTGGTCTATTTTCTCCGATCCCACGTTCCATAACATGGCATTTATTAACATTGAATTCCATTGGCCACATGGTGGTCCAAGCACTTATTTCATCTAGGCCCATTTAAATGATCATTCGAAGGACCTAGTTTGTGTGTGAGAGAGAGAGAGAGAGAGAGAGAGAGAGAGAGAGAGAGAGAGAGAGAGAGAGAGAGAGAGAGAGAGAGAGAGAGAGAGAGAGAGAGACAGAGAGAGAGACAGAGAGAGAGACAGAGAGAGATAGACAGAGAGAGAGACAGAGAGAGAAGAGACAGAGACAGCGAGAAAAGAGAGACAGAGAGAAAAGAGAGACAGAGAGAGACTGAGACAGAGAGAAAAGAGAGACAGAGAGAGACTGAGACAGAGAGAGACAGAGAGAGACTGAGACAGAGAGAGACAGAGACAGAGAGACAGAGGCAGAGAGACTGAAACAAACTGAATTTCAACAAGGAGATAAACAGAGGCTCGAAGACAGACAGGTTGGTAGCCAGACAGTGGACAGCATAGACGGGGATAGAGCCCGTAAGGACCGGCATGAATATTCAAGCCCAGACACCTGGTGTTACCTGCCTCCCTGATCGCGAGTCCTCTGCAGGTGACCTCTGTGTGTGTGTACTTAATCCCTCAGGGAATATAGTGCTATACGCGTGTGCGTGTATATGCTCCACTCTCTCTCTCTCTCTCCCCCCCTCTCTCTCTCTCTTCTCTCTCTCTCTCTCTCTCTCTCTCTCTCTCTCTCTCTCTCTCTCTCTCTCTCTCTCTCTCTCTCTCTCTCTCTCTCTCTCTCTCTCTCTCTCTCTCTCTCACCGTGTGTATCTCGTACGTAGTGATCATGTCTCGGTGGATTCTTTTTATCCTAACCCCGTGAGGAATACTTTATCTAATTCAGCTAAGATGTCATGCGTCTGGGGTTTAAATACGCTTCCTGGCGTATTTAAGGATGTATGGATTCCGTTCCATCCCAAATCCTTATCCTGACCCTTTCCAAGTGATATTTAGTCGTAATGGCTTGGCACTTTCTCTTAAGAGTTCCTTTCCTTTCCTTTCCCTTCCCCCTTCCATCTCTTGCCTGCGCCAGTTTGTGTGTTCTCAGCGAGTTAGGCTTAGGTGGAGAGGTTGAGCTTCAGCTCTTTGGTCCCGCCTCTCGATTGTCAATCTGTACCCTTGCTCGTGTGTGTGTGTGTGTGTGTGTGTGTGTGTGTGTGTGTGTGTGTGTGTGTGTACCTACTTGTGTGCACGCTTAGTCATGTATGTGCGTATAATCATGTGTGTACACCACTCCGTTTGTTTAACACATATTTGCAGAACAAATTATTGAACTATAACATGTTATCAAAAGAGAACAAGATTATGACCTATAATATCCGTGTTTTAAGAAAATTAAAGTAACAATGTTCAAGAAAAAAAATAAAGAAAAGCTAATTAAATAATATAACAATTATTTAATTATTATAGAAGAGTAAATAAAGCAACTTCCATGTTATTTGGATGACAAAAAAATAAATAAAATGAAACCAAAGTTCTACACGAACAAACAGAAGAACAAACTAAAATTAAACCTTAAACAACTTTTTCTTTTTTTTTTTTGGTCACAGAAAGAAACATAGCAACTTTCCTAACATCAAGAACACCTGCCTACAGGTGTTTACTCTCACACCTGTGTGGTTAAAGCCAATTATTTCCCATCCTAGCCCAACCATTTCACAACATCTGGCTCCACACACACACACACCTGTCCAAGGACCGCAAAAATACAGCAATATCGATCTTCCGACCAGGTGACCTAAGGGCCCTTTCTTAATTATCGCAATTCCCGTCAGGTACATATTTATGCGTATCGAGCCATTCGTCACTATCATGCGTTCGGTTTCGTTATCTTTAATTTCGATCGTTCTGATTGGTCCGAACGGTCGTGTGGGCCTCGGACCAGTGTTATGATTGGTGCGTGGATTTGTTGGAGTGTTGAGGCAAACTTGAATCTTATTGGCCCTTTCTCGCCAGGGCAGAACATGGTGACATGTGACTGAAGTTCATATATTATATATATATATATATATATATATATATATTATATATATATATATATATATATATATATATATATATATATATATATATATATATATATATATATATATATATATATATATATATAGTTTATCGAAAGAAAAACAAAACCCTAATGCAGAGGGAGATTGAGACATTTTACTTAATGGCCATAAACCCAAAATAAGGAATTATGAGGTGCGATAGATCAGCACATCTATCTATCTATTATATCAGCCACATCTATTCTCCGTCAAACGTATTATAATCGAGTTGATGATTGATGCCCCGGCCCAGCGATTTAGTTTAAACACAGCCGACTAAATTGCTAACCCTACTACCCCCCCCTCTCTCTCTCTCTCTCTTGACGAGTCGCTGTGAGCGGCGTCTATAATGCAGTGGGAAGAGATTTATTGAAATTGCAAGGTGGCGAAGGTGATACGATACTCCAGTCGAATATGACCTCACTTGAGCCTTCTCGAAAGAGTCATTTTCACCCCCACACTCCCCCCCTTCCCCCCCTATTAAGCACTGACGGGGAATTATTTGATGTTTTGAGAATATAAACACCTGTATTGATGAGGATATCTGCTTGTGTCTGGATTATATTGTTTTAGTCTTATTAGACGGTTCCTTAAACAAGTCTAAAAACCTTTGATGATGCTGTTTGCAAGTCACGTCATAAACAAGGAGACCTATGATGTCATTGTCAGTGAAATCACTCATTAGACGGGAGTTTCGCTTGCTTACTTGCTTGCTTGGTGACATCTAGTCAGGGAGCTAATCCCACATACTCCCATGCCTTTAGAGCCCTTCGCCTCGTTAAGGCTTCGTCGACCGCCCTGAGGTACAGATGTCAGCACTGATGATGTCAAGAAGGCTTAGCAACCAGATCAACCGACCGGGGGAGCCAGTCGGCCGAGCGGGGGAGCCGGTCGGCCGAGCGGAGAGCACGCTGGACTTGTGATCCTGTGGTCCTGGGTTCGATCCCAGGCGCTGGCGAGAAACAATGGGCAGAGTTTCTTTCACCCTATGCCCCTGTTACCTAGCAGTAAAATAGGTACCTGGGTGTTAGTCAGCTGTCACGGGCTGCTTTCTGGGGGTGGAGGCCTGGTCGAGGACCGGGCTGCGGGGACACTAAAAAGCCCCGAAATCATCTCAAGATAACCTCTCAAGATAACCTCTTACAGTGGAATATAGTTAAGGCTTCGTGTATATTACTCGTTTTCTATGTTGTTTCCAAAATCACCAACAAATCAGCTTGAGTTATCTCATCCCTTTGTGTGCATTTATATCTCAATAAACTTGTTTCAATTTCAATCAATTCAATCAAGTCAACTAAGCTGCCCATGGAGAAGGAGGGCACTATATATTGGCACTATGTATTATATATACTATATATATATAATACTATATATATAGTATTACGTTATTAATTCCTTAGTAGTAGTATTTATTAGTATTAACACTATATATATATATATATATATATATATATATATATATATATATATATATATATATATATATATATATATATATATATATATATATATATATATATATATATATGTATATATATATATATATATATATATATTCACAAAACCTAAACCTGGTTAAAGGTATTGTTTATGGTTCAATGTTGACGCCCCAAACAAACAATTTTCCCGAAAGATTCAGACGAAGCTTACAGGAGTTAAGAGCCGATCCTTCCATTCATATAACAAAGGCTGATAAATCCAGCACTATTGTTATTTTAAACAAGGAGGAATATATTTTGAAAATGAATGATCTCCTCCTAGATTCTTCAACGTACACTAAGCTTAGGAAAAATCCTCTTGAGGACATCATCAAGTTCTTCAATAGTAGCTTGAGGAAGTTGTTAAGTAAACATAAAGATCTTCTTAATCAATTTACTACTTCATCACCTTCATTACCATATCTATATGGTCTTGTCAAGACGCATAAGCCTAACAATCCCATGAGACCTATCATCAGTTCTGTGGGATCCATTTCTTACAAACTCTCCAAATGGCTTACCAAAATCTTGTCCCCTTTGTTAGGAACTATCTCCTCTTCTCATTTGACAAATTCTCTTGATTTAGTTAACAAATTGAATAGTGTTCCTGTCACTCCTGATGTAAAGTTAATCAGTTTTGACGTTTGTTCCTTGTTCACAAAAGTACCGGTCGATGATATTCTCGATTATCTTGCTCGTGAACTAATGAGCCATGACTTACCTCTTTCTGCCGATATTATTGTCAGTCTTGTTAAGTTGTGCATTAAAGAATGTAAATTTACCTTTAATAATGAGTATTATTTACAGACTTTTGGAATAGCAATGGGGAATCCTCTATCGCCATTGCTCTCAAACCTGTACATGGAATTCTTTGAAAAGAAATTTGTTTCAAAAATAACTCCTGGAATCATTCCTTGGTTTAGATATGTTGATGATATCTTGTGTATTTGGCCTTCAGATGTAAACACAGACGAATTTGTAGCCAAACTTAATGACCAAGTCACCTCCATAAAATTTACTATGGAGACTGAAATTGATAAATGTTTGCCATTCTTAGATGTGCTTATTCATAGGGAAAACTCTTCATTAAAGTTTAGTGTTTACAGAAAACCTACAAACAATTTATCTTATGTTCATTATTTTTCAGGGCATAGATACAATGTAAAAAAGTCAATTTTTTCTTCAATGTATCTAAGAGCTCTTCGAGTTGTGAGTCCAGAATTCTTAGATGAAGAATTTAAGAATATTGATTCGATTGGTCTTAAGCTTTGTTACCCACTGAATTTTTTGGAAGTTGGTCGTAACAAAGCTCGTCGTACATATTATAATAATGTATGCAGTGAAAGGATTCGCCCAAAGAATGTGTTATGTTTACCATATTTCTCTGGGTTTGAGAATATTGTCAAGGCCTTGAAACTTTTTAATATAGATGTAATGTTTAGCTACGAAAACACTGTTGGTAAGCTATTAGTAAGGAACAGCCCTCGTAGTGATAATTGCGTCATTTATAAAATACCTTGTAAGGAATGCAATAAGTTCTATGTCGGGCAAACATCTAAAGATTTAAAATGTAGAATATCGCAACATAAATACTCTGTAAGACATGGCCAATTGTCTAATGCTTTGTTTGTGCATTTGTCAGAAAAAGCTCACCAAATTGATTGGGAGAGTGCTTCTTCAATAACAAATTGTAAAAGCACCTATAACAGAAACATAATTGAATCTGCTTTGATACAGATCACCAAAGAAAGTAATTTGAATATTAGCAGTGGTCTATATAACTTAGATCCATTTCTAATAGATCAGCTAAAGGGCGATTTAAGTAGAATCATTGAAAAACATTTGTCTCACTAATTTATTGTATATATTTACTTCTTTAAGTTATAATTACCTATATATTATGCTTGTATGTCTGCTGTATGAGATGGGCCATTGGGCTACATCGGATGTGTCAATTGGGTGCATCTGATGGGCCAATGGGCCGTCTGCGTTGTCCAAGTATTGTACCTCACCTTCACCACTCCTTCCTGCCTATTTATACCCATCACTCGATCTGTAAAATGACCTTCTGAAGATGTATTTAATATACGAAAGTACTTAAGGAAATTTCCTGTTTCATTTTTCCTCCGTGGTCTGACATTGTCACATTCTTAATCACGTGTTTATTTTCGTGATATACACATATATATATATATATATATATATATATATATATATATATATATATATATATATATATATATATATATATATATATATATGTATATATATAGTTTTCTCTTTCAGCGCCTCAGTGTCGCGATCCAGAGGGGAAATGCCCGCTGCGTCCTCGGTTCCTGCCCGGCGTCGGAGGAGTTCGAGGAAATCTACAGCCTCTAGGAAGCGAACTTTTTCTTGTGTCCTCTTAATGTTCATTTTTTGTATAAAATCAGATATGTAACTGTATAACCTTGCATAATAAAGTGTACATCATAATAAAAAAAAAAAGGGGGTGGTAGGAGAAGTGAACACTCTTTCGTATTCAGAGTTAAATGTCAAGTTTTTCCCTGAGTGCTCTGTGTTCCCTTCTCTGAGGCTATGGGTCCCTATAATTACACCAGTGGTGGTACCCCCCTATATATATATATATATATATATATATATATATATATATATATATATATATATATATATATATATATAATATATATATATTATATATATATATATATGGCACTATATTAGCCATATATTGGAGTCTCTCGTGTAACATAGAGCACTGGAGGAGCCTCGTCATTGTGTGAACAAAAAGTTATAACATTTACATATGAACATTTGAACTCATCACCTGCTTCACATCATGTTATGGTTCACCTAAATTTATTTCGATCTCGGTTAACTCTACATTTATTAACTTCCTTAACTGACTGATTAAACAAACTCACTCAACTTGTATAACTCTCATACTCAACTAACTCTACACTGATTTAATGAACAAATTTACTCTACAGTGAACAACTAACTCTACACTGATTTACTCGTATACATCAATCACTAAACTAACCTACTCAACTGTTGTTGTTAGAGATTTAGCTACTCTGGACGAAGTGTCCATGCAGCACGGGCTATGGTGAGCCCGTAACTACTCAACTAATTTACCCAAATAATAAACTAATCAATCTCAGGTTTCATTTTCACCTCAATACAATCAGCTAATTCTTAAAGGGCATCACTCGCACTTAATAATATATATATATATAGATATATTTTGAGCTATACTCCTCAATTCCTATTATAAAAAATGCTTTAGTAATCTGTAAAGAATTATCATCCAATTAGAATTAATGCGTCTAGATTCGGCCAATAGAAATGCAAGTACACCAATATTTAATCGCCATTAATCATAGAGCTTAAAAAAAACTAATTATTAAAATTATGTTCATAGTAGACACTGGTTTATCCACCAATTACAATGCAGCAGGGAGATGCCTGTAGCCAATTCAATGCAAGTTCACCTCTCTTGATTGAAATCAGCCAATCACTGTCCGTTGCATGCATCTCAAACCACCAATACGAACCAGACCATTCAAGGCCCCAGACCATCAAATCATAAGGAATAAAGGTTATTGATACTTACGTCCAGAGACGAGCCGCACTTACAATAGAGTAATTAAGCAAAAATAGGATAGTTAATAGTGAAATATGCAGCTTTAATTATACGCAGATAACGGTGATGAGGCCCAGGTTCTGTGTGTGTGTGTGTGTGTGTGTGTGTATGCGTCCGCTGGGGGCAAGTTAGCACGGACGGGGAATCCTGCCCGAGTGAGTGCAGGGCTTGGCTAGTTACAAACAGTAATTGCAGTTGGGGTACTTAGACAAGGTGGAGGAGGCCATAACTACCTTACTCAAAATTCCAGTAGCTTCAGACGGGATCATTTTAACTTGGATTGTTGAACCGATGTCCTAGTATATTGGGGAGGGTCGAGGCAACAGGGGGGGGGGGAGATATAGATATATATTATATATAAATATATATCCAATCTCCTTCGTGTGATTTATATCTATATTTCTCAATGATTATATTGTTGGCAAGCGGTGATGTCTAAATTAATTATTTCTTCATCACGATTCTTGTTCGTGTGTGTACTCGGCTAGTTGTGTTTGCGGGGGTTGAGCTTCGGCTCTTTAGTCCCGCCTCTCAACCATCAATCAACTGGTGTACAGAATCCTGAGTCTACTGGGCTATATCATATCTACATTTTAAAAAAATCTTTCTAATGTCTCTGTGGCTGGTTTGGGTACTCAGATTCCACCTGTACTCACCTAGTTGTGTTTGCGGGGGTTGAGCTCTGGTTCTTTGGTCCCGCCTCTCAACTGTCAATCAACTGATGTACAGATTCCTGAGCCTACTGGGCTCTGTCATATCTACATTTGAAACTGTGTATGGAGTCAGCCTCCACCACATCACTTCCAAGTGCATTCCATTTACTAACTACTCTGACACTGAAAAAGTTCTTTCTAATGTCTCTGTGGCTCATTTGGGTACTTAGATTCCACCTGTGTCCCCTTGTTCGTGTTCCACCCGTGTTAAACAGTTTATCTTTAACTATCCTGTCAATTCCTTTGAGAATTTTGTAGTTAGTGATCATGTCTTCCCGAACTGTAGTGACTTCCAACGACGTGAGGTGCATTTCACACAGCCTTTCCTCATAACTCATGCCTCTTAGTTCTGGGACTAGCCTAGTGACATACCTCTGAAGATTTTCCAGCTTCGTCTTGTGCTTGACAAGGTACGGGCTCCATGCTGGGGCTGCATACTGCAGGATTGGTCTTACACACGTAGTATACAAGGTTCTGAAAGAACCTTGTATACTACGGAAACTTCTTACTACGGAAGAAGGAACCTTCACGAATACTACGGAACCTTCAGGAACCTTACACAGGTTCCTGAAGGCAGTTCTGATGTTACCCACCATTGCATACGCCGCTGATGTTATTCTTCCAGCGTCTTACTTTTTAGCAGTCATCCAGAGGCAGAGTGAGATCTGAGAGAGCTGCCACTCGATACACCTGTCCAAATCGACGCTTAGCCCTCGACAATCATCCAATCAACACCGAAGGAAAGGTAAACACCGTACTGACGTCACCGTTTATCTGATTGGTAGATGCCAATTACAGGAATACAATACGCACATTAGGCTTAATATAATTATTCTTGCGTATTAAGGTTTTCCTTCAGACGTGCGAAGGCCTCAAACTACGTAGCCATAAATCCATGACACTCACGTTTCCATAAATCCCCCTTAACTCCCTCGCTTCCAAGATCTCTACCATTGCTGGTAATCCCACTCGGTCGATCAACCGTCGAAACTCATACGTCGACTCTGGAAAAGAAAGGGAAGGGGGGAAAGGAAAGGGGGGGAAAGGGAAGGGGGGAAAGAGAAGGGGGGAAAGGGAAGGAGGGGAAAGGGAAGGAGGGGAAAGGGAAGGAGGGGAAAGGGAAGCAGGGGAAGGGAAGGAGGGGAAAGGGAAGGGGGGGAAAGGGAAGGAGGGGAAAGGGAAGGGGGGAAAGGGAAGGGGAGAAAGGGAAAGGAGGGGAAAGGGAAGGAGGAAATACGTGTTAAACACGTGGGAAAGTGACTGATGTTTGGCGGGTCGATGAACACTGTAACAAGGAACTCCCTTTCTCTTCAAGTCAACAAAATCCACAAGGGCCGTGACGAGGGTTCGAACCTACGTCCAAGAGGATCCCAGACGCTGCCTTAAGATTTGTTCCTTTGATCCATCATGCTATTGTGATTTCTGTGTGTGTAAACCCTTCTCTTCTTTATTCTTCCTCTTCTTTACTCCTTTTCGGTGATTCTCTATTCAGTAAATGATTTTCTTATTTTCACTATTCTTTTCACTATGTTGTTGTTTTTGTTTGTTTTCCATTTATTTTTTTAGCTAGTCTAATTTGTTTTTTGTCTTTAATCTTTACGATTTCATCTTCATGTCTGATATTAGTTGCGTCTTTATATTGACTTCTAAATCCTTCTTCTTCTTTCTAATTCTGTGTTCACATTGTTTTTGCTCGTTTTTCTTTCTTTTCCTTGTTTGTCTACATTAACCTCTTGCTTCTTAATGTTTAATGTATATTCTTGTTAACATACACACAGACACACATTAAAATTGGTACAGAAGTTGAGAATAACTTTACAAAGAATTATATAGAAATAAGACAAGTTAAAAGATTATTCGAAAAGACTTCCTATCAGATAGAACAGAGAGAGAGAGAGGGGGACAGTGGAACAGAGAGAGAGAGAGGGGGCCGTGGAACAGAGAGACAGGGAGCCATGGGACAGAGAGAGTGCCGTCGAACAGACAGAGAGAAGGGGGGAGCCGTCGAACAGACAGAGAGAAGGAGGGAGCCGTCGAACAGACAGAGAGAAGGGGGGGACTGTCGAACAGACAGAAAGAAGGGGGGGACTGTCGAACAGACAGAAAGAAGGGGAAAGGGGCTATCGAACAAAGTCACGGAGCCCCATCGAACAAAGAGAAGGGTCCGTTGAACCCAGTGGGAGTGAAGAATATTGACATTATGACTGCTGAAGAGAGCACCTAATAGAATTGGATACATCAAAGACCGCAGGGACCGAGCCGCATCTAATCTTGTTTGCTAAGATAAGGAGCTGAAATCTTATATGTTGTGTCACTGCTCAGGAACATGAGTAATTGAACACAGTGAAGCTTCTGCCAACACAGTATCGAATTATGACTTGAAAGGGATTCAAACCTTCAAATAATATCTCCTATATTATATATATATAGGAAGGGAGTACCACCTCTGGCTGGAAGAAGGGGGACCCATAGCCTCGGAGGAAAGCACACATAACGCATAAGAGGGAATGTTTAGGTCCCCTCCAAGACAGTTTCTGTGTACTTTTCTCCTACCACCCCCTTCCTTTTTTGTGTTTTATTGTGTATTTGATGGTATATATATATATATATATATATATATATATATATATATATATATATATATATATATATATATATATATATATATATATATATATATATATATATATATATATTAGTATATTTTGGTAGCAGTCTTTCTTGTAAACAAATGTTGTTGAATATGACCGAAAAGGTAAGATTAATAATTCTAACACGAATCTTCTCAATATTTCTTATGTTTTTCTAAACTGTTGGTGGTAATAAAAATAACAATTCTCCGAAATTCATTTTTTAATTGTCTGACGCCTGAACGCATTTCGTATTACATTTTCAAAGACTTAATTTACACACAAATTCTTCGTACTTATATTCTATTGGATGAGGTGATATGGTACAAAAGTTTTGGGTGATGTGACAAACACAAGACAGAACACGAAACAATGGGTATAAATTGGATAAGTGAACATATGAATGGAAGTAACTGCAGAAGGTCTATTGGCCTATACTTCCTCTTGCTGCTTCCATATTTGAAGAAATCATCGATAGGTACGGCGATAGCAGGGGGCTTGACATCAGCGAGGCACTACACAACAAAAAGTCAACACCAGCAATCAACAGCCAATTAATGCACAACTATATTCTACCTACTTCAAGACCCCGAACACATATCCTACTTCTACTTCTAGAAGTAGGATACTTCTTTTACTTCTACTTCTACGAACCTACTTCAAGCACCGCTCTTGTGCCAGGTAAGTCCACTACGGGCTCACCATAGCCCTTGCTACTTGCCCCGCTCCTGTGCCAGGTAAGTTACGGGCTCATCATAGCCCGTGCTCCTTGGAATCTGTTCTGAGTAGCTGAATCTATAACAGCAACAACGTTGCGAACTGGGATGTTCTTCCCCTAAAACCTCAGTTATAACGCTTGTACCACACACCCTAATCCAACCTGAGAGCCATTGCCGACAGGCAAACCACTTTCAGGGGATGAAAGGACTTTAATAGACCAGAATAAGCTTCTTATAAGACGACGAATCGAACGCATCACCAGGTAGATATAGCGACTAAAATACTAATTAACTTGACGGGAATGTTAGCACCATAACTCAAGACGCTCGTGACAGGATTATAAGAGTTAATGGTTCGCTTATTATGGATTTACAGCGTTTTAATGGACTGTGGTGCTAGTATACGGTCCATGGTGGCCGGGTGTTAATGGGCTAAGGTGCTGGTACAGTGGATAAGGTGAATAAATAAAACTCACTTTATCCTATCCTAAAGAAAGAATAACGTGAATAAAGAAAACTCACTTTATCCTATCCTAAAGAAAGAATAACGTGAATAAAGAAAACTCACTTTATCCTATCCTAAAGAAAGAATAACGTGAATAAAGAAAACTCACTTTATCCTATCCTAAAGAAAGAATAACGTGAATAAAGAAAACTCACTTTATCCTATCCTAAAGAAAGGATAAAGTGAATAAAGAAAACTCACTTTATCCTATCCTAAAGAAAGGATAACGTGAATAAAGAAAATGACGCAGAGGAAATATGAACTAAAATTAATAAATATATGAAACAAAACTAACCAGAACAATTCGGATAAAGGGAGAGAGAGGA